>NW_026872451.1:0-13247 GCF_032173495.1 Musca vetustissima
GAATATTTTTACAAGGATTGTCAGAGATATAGGCGTGGATTTTTTAAAGAATATTTTTACAAGGATTGTCAGAGATATAGGCGTGGATTTTTTAAAGAATATTTTTACAAGGATTGTCAGAGATATAGGCGTGGATTTTTTAAAGAATATTTTTACAAGGATTGTCAGAGATATAGGCGTGGATTTTTTAAAGAATATTTTTACAAGGATTGTCAGAGATATAGGCGTGGATTTTTTAAAGAATATTTTTACAAGGATTGTCAGAGATATAGGCGTGGATTTTTTAAAGAATATTTTTACAAGGATTGTCAGAGATATAGGCGTGGATTTTTTAAAGAATATTTTTACAAGGATTGTCAGAGATATAGGCGTGGATTTTTTAAAGAATATTTTTACAAGGATTGTCAGAGATATAGGCGTGGATTTTTTAAAGAATATTTTTACAAGGATTGTCAGAGATATAGGCGTGGATTTTTTAAAGAATATTTTTACAAGGATTGTCAGAGATATAGGCGTGGATTTTTTAAAGAATATTTTTACAAGGATTGTCAGAGATATAGGATATAGAAGAACAGAAGACCTTCTGTTCTTCTATGAGAAGACCTTATGTACTTCTATGATAAAAGCCTCTGTTCTTCTGTATGAAGACTTTCTGCTCTTCTATGAGAAAAGCCTCTGTTCTTCTGTATGAAGACTTTCTGCTCTTCTATGAGAAAACCGTCAACACTTTTATAAGAAGGCCTTCTGATTTTTTATGAAAATAAATTTTAATCTTCTGCAAGAAGTCCTTCTGTTTTTTATGAAAAAACAAATATTCAGCTCTTCTATAAGTAAATCTTAAACTTTTGTATAAGAAGACCTTCTATTCTATGAAAATACCTTCTATCCTCTATTTGGAGACCTTCTGGTATTTTTTTAAAAAATACCTACTGCTATTCGAAGGAACTTCTTATTATCTAGTCTTCTTCGACTTTTGAACTTTTTTTACAATTCCCAATTTTTGGTAAACGCTTTCTAACAATTAAACCTAATTTTGTTTTTGTATATTTCATCCTAATTAACTACAATTTATGTCATTTGCATTACTTTATTCGATGGTAAATCATTTAATAATAGAATGTTGAAATTAATATGTTGTTCATAACAACGACTTATAGATTTAAGTCTGACTTTTCGAGGAATTTTTTTGTTTTCTATGTGTGTGTGTTTGAGTTGAGTACATAAGTATTGAGGCTGTCGTGAGCACAGGAGTAGTGTCCTTGAATTGGAAAATCGTATTTTCATTAAAACTTTTAATTATGTCAATTTACCTCGGCTCAATAATGAATGTACTTGAAAATATATCGTGAGTTTTCCACAGAATGAATCCTCCTCATAATTTTAAGGAAGAAATTTAACGTACATACTGCACCGATTTTCAGGTGAGATTGAATTTTTAAGTGGGGTGCTATTTGCACTTCCCATCCTGGCCTCGAGTAGATATCTGGAATTATAGTGTATGTCTCTCCTTGCCATTTTAAAATAAGGCACATATAGGACAACTAGTACTATATAGAAGAAAAAAACTTCGATTAAAGCGTAAAACAACATTTTATCCTGTAATTTAGTCCACAATAATTGAATTATTATTTTTCTCTCTCCCATCATTACTTAATTTCATTTCCAACATTTCGGACGGAAGGAAATCATAAGAAGGGCATCTTCAAGTTTTAACAACATCCCCGTCCCTTATGGGGAATGGCATTAGTACTTTTATACATAGTTCGTTGTCACATGTACCTTTTTTTAGCAACGTAAGTGGTTCCGGTGGAACAATGAAAACATAAAAATGAGGAAATATGTAAACAAAACTTCAACAAAAGCAAAAAAGAAGAAGATGTAAAACTCTAAGCAAAATCATAAAATCTGTGAAGGATGTATGAAAGCAGGAATGTCGTATAGTCGTCGTATGTGCATGTCTATGTGCCCAAAAAAATATAAAAACTTGTTAATGTCAGGAGAAATTTCATAATACATATGGGAATAATGCGACACAACGACATGATGATATGCATTCCAAATTACGTGAGCATAAATCACATTTGCAGGACCAAGACATTTTTGATGAAATATATAGCAGAACGTTTTTAGTTGCGTGTTAATGACTAAGATACATTTTTGAAAATTCAGCGAAAATATTGGATGAAAATATAAAAAATTTAAGAAAATGGTATTCTCCTATCTAGAAACATTGGGAAAAATCGGTTCAGATTTAGATATAGCTCCCATATATATTTTCGTCCGATTTAAGGTAAATCGTGTACCAAAGTCCCTATAAATCTTTGAATTTGCACGAAAATTGGCAAAGCGTACTGAATTAAGTATAAAATGATATGTGCAAAGTTTCCTGAAAATCGGTTCAGATTTAGATATAGCTCCCATATATATCTTCGTCCGATTTAAGGTAAATTGTGTACCAAAGTCCCTTTTATATTTTACGATTTGCACGAAATTTGGCATAGCGTACTGAATTAAGTATAGAATGATATGTGCAAAGTTTCGTTAAAATCGGCTCAGATTTAGATATAGCTCCCCTATATATTTTAGACCGATTTTAGGTAATTGGTGCACCAAAGTCCCTAAATAGCTTTCGATTTGCACGAAATTTGGCACAGCGTACTGAATTAAGTCTAGAATGATGTGTGCAAGGTTTCGTGAAGATCGGTTCAGATTTAGATATAGCTCCCATATATATTTTCGTCCGATTTAAGGTAAATTGTGTACCAAAGTCCCTTTATATTTTACGATTGGCACGAAATTTGGCATAGCGTACTGAATTAAGTATAGAATGATATGTGCAGAGTTTCGTTAAAATCGGCTCAGATTTAGATATAGCTCCCCTATATATTTTAGACCGATTTTAGGTAATTGGTGCACCAAAGTCCCTAGATAGCTTTCGATTTGCACGAAATTTGGCACAGCGTACTGAATTACGTCTAGAATGATGTGTGCAAGGTTTCGTGAAGATCGGTTCAGATTTAGATATAGCTCCCATATATATTTTCGTCCGATTTAAGATTAATGGTGCACCAAAGTCCCTAAATATCTTTCGATTTGCACGAAAGTTGGCATGGCGCACTGAATTAAGTATAGAATGATATGTGCAAAGTCTCGTGAAAATCGGCTCAGATTTAGATATAGCTCCCATATATATTTTCGTCCGATTTAAGGTAAATGGTGTACCAAAGTCCCTAAATATCTTTCGATTTGCACGAAAGTTGGCATAGCGCACTGAATTAAGTATAGAATGATATGTGCAAAGTCTCGTGAAAATCGGTTCAGATTTAGATATAGCTCCCATATATATATATTCATCCGATTTTAGGTAATTGGTGCACCAAAGTCTCTGAAAATCATTCGAATTGCACGGAATTTGTCATAGCGTACTGATTTAAGTCTAGAATGACATGCTATAAGTTTTGTGAAAATCGGTTCAGATTTAGATGTAGCTCCCTATATATATTCATCCGATTTTATGTAATTGGTGCACCAAAGTCCCTATATATCTTTCGATTTGCACGAATTTTTGTATAGCTTCGTGGAAAGATCCGTGAAAAGATCCATAGCTAGGCCGATTGACACAACGTACTGAAGTAATATAAATTAGTCTCTGGCAAGGTTCCCTGAAATCGGTTCAGATATAGATATATAACAAACACGCGACGTCTGTTAGGATACATATGTAGAATATACCCAAAGTGGTGAAGGGTATCATATAGTCGGCCCCGTCCAACTTTACTACTTTCCTTACTGGTTGTACTTATCCTAAGGTGGAGTGTATATTAAATTTGTTATTCCGGTGGCATCACCACTAAATTTTTGTCGGATATTAAATATACCTATTTTTAATCAGAATATATTTATATGTCGTCTAAAATTCCCATTAGAGATTGCAGCATTTTAGATAGAGCTTCGCAATTTCCCTGATCGGATTGAATTTTTTGATAATGATCGGTCAATATTTAGCGGGTCAAATGAAGCCAGACTTTTGTGTTTAAAATAACAAAATTGGATTTTTATAGCGTTCACTCCGAGAAAGCATAATTCGGAAAAGATGCCTGGGTGAGACAGAGGAGCTGTTGACCTCTAATTGGTAAACAGGTTGTAAATATGACAAAATATTACCCAGACTCGGAATAAAAATCCGCTGAATGTTACATTTTAGTGGTAGTTGTGTAGGGTATCATATGGATGGGCCTGTGCTATTATACTGCTCTGCTTACTGGTTTCCGTACATATTCATGTTTTAGCATAATCCCATAAAGGTCCCGTTCCATTTCCAGTATTTTGTAAGTTTAAGACAATATTAATGCTGCACAAATTCTTCAGTAGAAGTTCCTGAGCTGTGTGATGTTGTATAATATTTGCTCAACATTGGGCAATTTTTGGAACAATCTTCTTAAGAGTTCGAAGATAACGAAAAGAAAAAAACTCAGTTCATATTATATATTTCGTGTTTTTCCCTACACGTGTACAAAGGTCAAGCTTACCAATTGTAGTTGGGGATATAAAAAATCACTGGATTTTAATAAAATATTTGCTTGGATACAGTTAAGGTATTCATGCGGAAACGTAATGTCATATCTAATTATGTTGTCATTTCATTTGACACTGATGTAATAATAAATATCCACGTATAGATATTCTGGAGACATCAAAAATATATGACACACAAATTTTGTCAATGTATTGTAGCGTCAACAAATTGACAGCTTATAAAAAATGTCTTCAATGACGGCAGTGTTTGTTTTTATTTGGTGTTTCTTCTTTCTTCTCTCCCAGAGAAAACAAACAATAACAACAATCTAAAAATTATAAATAGGAAGTTGCAAAAAAAGTCAAGTAACAATAAAAAAGCAACAGCTTTGAACAACAACAATAACTATGTGTAGATATTAGCTGGATTGAGGTGCTGGCAGGATGGAACATCTTTCTCTATTACATGTTGCTGCTTGATTGTTTTTAAGAGCTATTCTTAAATGTCCTTAACATGACTTTATTCGAATGTTTTTATACCCTCGAACATAAGGTGGAAGGTGTGTTAAATTTGTCATTCTGTTTGCAACACACCGAAATATTCTTCAAATGTCCAATTGATTCTGACAATATGCCTATAAGTAGACATTTTTGAATTTTAAAGATGTTAATACCATTAGGAAAATTATTTTTTAGCATATCCTTCATATGACGGTCCTCCACAACTTAAAGGTGTTTTGCTTGACGGGTAAACAAAACTCGTGCAAAACACATTCAATGATGTTTCATATTCTGTCATAGAATGCCTATATTGTTTTTTGCGGTTTCTAGCCGCATTTTCCACGTTGAACGGAACAGGTGCACTTTTCACTTTGTCGGATGTGCGCAACAAGTACAAAGCCGATATTATTATCTTACAGAAAATGTGATGGAAAGTGACAGGCATTCTCACTGTATTGTAGCTGCCATGATACGAGACATGAATTTGGCTGCGGATATATGGGTAACAGGAGAATAAAATATCATGTCTCCAGATTCACTCCAGCAGATTAGAGAATTGCTAGAATTCGTATTAAAGCGAGATTCTTCTACATCAGTCAGCAGCACGAGATTCAAGCACCACTATATACACAAGACAACATGCAGTAGCAAAAGTGAGATCAACCGGGAGTTCGACTTCGAAAGCTGCAAACACAACAGGTAGCAGAAGCCTATTCCGCGCAACTTACCCACTTGCTTGACGAAAGCACTCCTTGTCCCGATAATAATATGGAAACACAATGCAATGAATTGCCCACTACCTACAAAATGCAGCAAAATTAATACCATCCTACTACTGCAACCCTGCAGGCAGTACACAGGGACATCCTCCTGCAGTGATGAAGATGGAAACCTGGTGATAGATACAGATAGCATGTTGAGAATCTAGAAGCAGCATTTTGCAAGACTTCTGGTGTCAAATAGTAGCGGCCAATAAGATACCCCAGAACAAATATAAGATGACGGTATAGAGTGTATACCACTTAGCCAAGATTAGGACAGAGTAGAAATTAATCGGATAAAGAACAATAAAAGAGCAGGTGCCGATGCTGGTCAGGAGCATGCACCAGCTGATTAGTACAATTTGGCTAGAAGAATGCATGGCCAATGGTTGAGATCTCCGCATCCTGTGTCCCGTGCATAAAAAGAGACAAGACGAGCCTCCTTCATATCACATATAAAGTGCTATCCAGCATGCTGTGTGAACGGCTGAAGCCAATGATCAGTGTCATAATTGGACCATACTAATGCGGTTTCAGGCTTGGCAAATCCACCATTGAACATATTTGCACTGTGCGCCTAATTCTACGTATTCGTCGACTGTGAAGCCTCATTAGACACCCCTATTCGTTCTGAGATATTTAAAGCCATGTTTGTGTTCGGCAGTTAATACGGCTATGCAGGATAACTTTAACTGGCACAATGTCAGCAGATAAAGTCGGAAAAGTAAACTAGGAGTCTTTCAATACCAAACGAGGGATCAGGCAAGGTGGCAGTCTCTCATTTTAATATCCCGCTGAAAAGTGCATACGAAAGGTGAACAGATATGACAACCTGTACACCAAACAACTCATGTCAAGGAGTCTGCCAAAGTGGGTCTGACAATAAATTGCGAAAAGATCAATCTGATGGTATCAACACACAAGACGTTCAGCAGACTCGAACGAACTGTGGAACTTGAGAACTACAACATCTAGGTAGTCAAAGATTTCATATACCTCGTTACCACCAAACAACCGGTAAGGAGAGTAGTAAAGTTGGACGTGGATTACTATATGAAACCCTTCAGTACTTTGGGAATATTCTACAAAGTCACCTAACAGACTTTTCGAAAGAACATTTACATGGAATTGAACGAAATATATATATAAGAACTTTGGTGCACTATTTACCTTAAATCGGACACAAATATATATGGGAGCTATATCTAAATCTGAACCGATTTTCACGGAATTTTGGAAACATTATTATAGACTTCATTTGGTAAGCTATGCCAAATTTCGTGGAAATGAAAATATATTTAGAGACTTTGGTGCACCACTTACCTAAAATCGGACGAATATATATATGGAAGCTATATCTAAATCTGAACTGATCTTCACGAAATTTAACACACATCGTTCTAGACCTAATTCATTACGCTGTGCCAAATTTCGTGCACATCGAAGGATATTTAGGGACTTTGGTACACCATTTTTCTTAAATCGGACGAAAATATATATGGGAGCTGTATCTAAATCTGAACCGATTTTCACGAAATTTAACTCACATCATTCTAGACTTTATTCAGTGCGCTATACCAAATTTCGTGCAAATCAAAATATATATAGGGGCTCTGGTGCACCATTTACCTAAAATCGGACGAAAATATATATGGGAGCTATATCTAAATCGGAACCGATTTTCACGAAACTTAACACACATCATTCTAGACTTTATTCAGTACGCTATACCGAATTTCGTGCAAATCGAAATATATTTAGGGTTTTTGGTGCACCGTTTACCTTAAATCAGACGAAAATATATATGGGAGTTATATCTAAATCTAAACCGATTTTCATGAAACTAGGCTTAGTTCGTGCAAATCGTAAAATATTTAGGGACATTGGTGCACCATATTCCTTAAATCGGACGAATATATATATATATATATATATATATGGGAGCTATATCTAAATCTGAACCGATTTTTTCCAATTTCAATTGGGTTCGTCCTTGTGCCAAATAAGTGACGTATGCCAAATTTCATCCAATTCTCATAATAAATACGACTTGTACTTTGTTTACAATTTAATCATTCTAGACAGATAGACGGACGGACGGACATGCATAAATCAACTTAAAAAGTGATTCTATGCATATTCTCAAAAAGAACCATGTGTCTATATCGTTTCCTTTTGCCTGTTACAAACATATGCACAAAGACATAATACCCTGTACCACATTGTGGTGAAGGGTATAATAAGAAAGATCTTGACCGATTGGTTGGCAAATCCAGCATTGAACAGATTTGCACTGTGCGCCTCATTCTAAGAAAGATTTAAAATGTGTACTTTAGCATTACTTTTCTTCAACAAAAGTCAGTACATAGGGGGGTTTCTTGGTGCTTATTGGGTTTTTTTTTAACTCAAAGTAAGAAGGGTATCAAACAGTCGGTCATGTTTGACTTTTGAACTTTCTTACTGATTTCTAAATGTATATATGTATGTGTGTAAGGGTAAATTCTTTCCGTCCAAACAGACCAACACATAATTTCATCGCCTATGAATGGGCCAACGAACGCATCTGTCTTCATCGACGTGTGAATGTTATGTTGGCGCGTGTTCCTTAAAGGTAGGCACGTTTTCCTTTCTCTAACATATTCAAACACACACACACACACACATATATGCCAACAATACATAGTTATGACAGTCAGACGTTTTTATAGTACTCCACCTCCTCCATGCAAAAGAACAAAACTTTTCACTCTTGATTTTCTTCATTCGAACACGGGAGAGGGTGTTACCCCATCATCAACAGCATCAGGAAAATTAATTACCGACATGCAAGACGTGTCTATAATGTATTATTTTGTCATAATATTCAGGAGCAAAGACATCAAGTGGCAATCGAGAAGCCGGAAGTTTTCTTACCATGCCATAAAAAACCCTCCAAGAAAAAGAAGGCATCCAAGAAAAGTTTGTCATACACAAGGGAATTTGCTGGATAGGAAGAAGAAGAAGAAGTAAAAAACAAACTATGTTTTAGTGCGTGAGTTTGCATTAGTGGCGGGTTGGCTGCTTGGTCCTGTATGTGTATTTATGGAGGGTAAATAAATACACATACAGGACCAAGCAGCCAACCCGCCACCTAGCCAAAATGACGAATCCAGAACACATATAACTGTATGTGTTTGTAAGTGTGTTACATATGTGTTGGCATTAGCATTAATGCGGTTCACACGCCTAATATGTTTATGACTTTAGTCAAGTCATTGAAATTAAGTGGAAATGCTGGAGAAATGCCAAAAAACTGAATATGTACGGAATATAATTAGTTACTTCTATTTTTACCTCGGTACCATCATAATTTACAAAATCTCCAGGCGTAATGATTTAATTTCAACTATATGTAAAGTTATGAATCATAATGACTAACCTCGTTTTATGATTCCAGCCAAATGTGGTTTAATTATGGCCTGCTTCGTTGTGTGAAGTTTCACATTTTAAACAACTACCCGTGTTCCCGAACGTGTGTTTTACTATATTACTCTGCACTAAGACCGGGGAAATTATGTCTTCATTCAATTGGCATGTAACAAGCAAATGAAAGGGAAATAGTGTTGTCATTACATTTTATGATTTAATTAGTGTTATTATCCACGTTAATTTGTTGACGTATCTCTGACTATCCATGTATTCTTGCGAGTTATATCCATAAATCATCCAGAATCATATCATAAGGGGAATATAACTTCCAATCATACGCAGTCCATGATTCGCATTCATTAAGGGAACCCCACCCATTCTCGATTTTAATTTTTCAAGATTTTCAATGGGCTGGTAAATCAATACCAATGCTTGTTAAGGTTTGTTACTTTGCACATATATATTTGAAGATTTAAAAAAGAAGAAAAATAATTTAAAAAAAATTTTTGTTGTTTTTTTGTTGTTGTTTTTTGTGATCAAAGAAAAGTCCTTATTTTTGATGGCGGGCATGATAACTCCTCACTGGGACATCGGAATCCGAAAATTCCAACGGTGTTAGAAAGAGTACATATCTGGCTCTCGTATGAACTAGGATTATTGACTTCGCTCTAAAATTAACAAAATGGCGGACCTTTGAAAAAATATTTTTGGAAAATCGCTGATTTTTGACCAAAAACCAATTTAAAAAATAAGGAATATCTTCACCGATTGGCTTTATCCTAGTTCATACGATAGCTATACACTCACAGAGAAACGTGTAAAAATTTGAAATCGATTGGGTTATTAGTTTTTGAGTTATCGTGCCCGCCATTCGCAAAAAAATGTTTAGAGAAAAACGCGTTTAATGTTTGAGAAGCCCTTCAGCCGTCACTTGATGCTGACACAATAAATCGGCAATATCTTCAAGAGTTCTTGAGATTTTTACTTGAAATTTTGTAGGGACATTCTTGAATTAGTGTAGATTGGAATTAAGTCCACAAAAAATTTGACCCCGAGAATGGGGGGGTCCCCTTAACGGAAAATTCCAAAATATGGCTAACGAAAATCGTGACCAATTGAGACAAAATTTTGAGTATAGAATGTTGTGTGTTAAGTTTAGTTGAAATCAGTACAGATTTACCTTAAATCGGACGAAAATATATATGGGAGCTATATCTAAATCTGAACCGATTTTTCCCAATTTCAATAGGGTTTGTCCTTGGGCCAAATGAATGAGCTCTGCCAAATTTCATACAATTCGAATAATAAATGCGACCTGTACTTTGGAACCATGTGTCTATCTCGTTTCCTTTTGCCTTTTTACAAACATATGCACAAAGACATAATACCCTGTACCACAGTGTGGTGAAGGGTATAATTAATTAACGGACACATAATATAGTTATATTACCTTCTCTTAAAAAACCCCACAATTGATTAAGCTAGTTCTAAATGGGATATTTTCATCCGATTTCTTCAGATTCCATTACAATGGTCTTCCAAGGATACTTTGTATGTTCTATCTATCGTATATTGTACATATGAGCATCTCTTGTATGCACCCAAAGTGGTGAAGGGTATCATAGAGTCCAACCCATTCGGCATTTGAACTTTCCATAGTGCTTTATTATAAGTTTTGGCCGCTGACATTATGTATGAAACACTATATAATTTAAAAGACCTCCATGCGAACTGTTGCAAGCATTGTTCCTTTTGAGGTAATTTTCGACAACTTGTTGACCCATATTGGGCGGTATCTCAACCATTACTTGACGAATGTTGGATTTCGTGTGCTCAAGGTTTATCTGCATAAACATGGTCTTTCGCATTGCTCCATAAAAAGGCTTATGGTGTTAAATCGGATGTTCTTGATTGACAGTTGATATTGCCACAACTATAAATTACGCGGTCGGGATATGTTTCTTCGCTCGAGTTGTGTGGCACCGTCTTCTTGAAATCACATATTCTTCATGTCGTACTCTTCTATAGCAAGTAAAGAATTAGCTTATCATATAACGATAACTCTCCGAGATGACAGTGCCTTCGGTGTTCTCTAAGACGTAAGGACCAATCACATTTTCGGACCAAATAGTGCACCAAACAGCAACTAATTGTAATGACCTCTCTTCAAATACTTGAGAATTCTCAGAACCCCGAAGCAGCAATACGAGCGAAACGATGATGCACAGGCCTCACAGCATTTGTAATCGATATAGTCTATTCAAATTTCTTCTCAATTTTGCCCATTCCTTACGATTATGTAAACCACAATCTCCTCTTAAAGCACGATATGTGGCTGTGCAATTTTAATCAGTGTCTGAATTTAAACTTGAATGGAAAAAATGGTTTAACAACTTATTTTGACAGATGCCGAATTCCAGTCTCACGATATGGATAACCATTTAAATTGGGTTCAAATGAAATTGTAAACATATATGTTGTGTATAGAATAGTCATAGTCATATGCGTATATCTTCTGTTCGTTGCAATCATGATAGATATTGCAATAAAGATTTGAAATGTGATACATCATTCCATGTTGTTTTAGCTCCCCATAAAGTCGTGCCCGTTTTTCCAGGTCATTAAAGTTTTAGGGTCTGTTATAAACCGAAGGGGTTTTAATTATATATTAAGAATATTGAAGGGTATTATTATTTTCAAATCATATGACTATAAGTAATTATTTGTGATAAAATAAATACAGGTACTATATAAAGGTTCCGCTCCATTCTGGATATTTAGAAGGCATTTTCCAATCTACGGACTAATAAATCATCAAATGTCCACTGATGGCATTGAAATCCCAACTCCATGCTCCAATTGAGGCAATTATTGTTTAGACCGATTTATTAGGAGATAAGAAAATTGCGGTGCTAAAACAGACGTATATAAGATCGTCAAAGAATCTATGCAATATTAGCCGGCAATAAAACAGCAATCAAATGAGTGGATATGCGAAGACGACCCAAATTTAACGAAAGTTTTTACCAGAAACTGTGTGTCACTGTCTACTGTCGAGGTAAAGCAATGTGTTGTATTAAATTAATAATTTACAAGTCTCCTTCTGCTTAGTAAGAAATATACAAATCTATGAAATGATGATACTATATGGGTAATGCACCAGAGGGAGTGGACCGATGAGGTCTATATTAGGATTTGATTTAGATTTCAAAGTTCAAAATATGGATCATATTAGATACTTCATTCGATTGATACCATTCTTCGGATTTTATCGAGATTTGACAAGGAAAGTGTATGATGTGCAATATTTGGATGAAATTGGCTATTCTTTTTGCTTCATACAAGATTAAAAAAAATTGTAATCCTTTGTGAGGGAATGACTAGAATGAATAAAACAGGCTTAGTTAAAATATAAGATTGGATTTAAACTTAATATTTTGATTAAAGCAATTTTTGCCGAAGTAAAGTGTATGTGTCCTTATGGCTGGGTTAAGGGTGTAACAATAGTGGTTTTAGGCACCCACCAACTGATTAAGGAATGAAATGCGAATATTAAAATTTTGAAAACGAAACCAAGTTACCATAACCGCCATATTATTGGTATTAATTACATAACCCACTCATCTCTATACTAGCTCCCAGTTAGCAAGACCCTATCTCGATTTGTCTAGTTAAATTGGTATTAATTAAAAGATTACTTCAATTATTAGAACGAATTTTAAACCTCTACAGTTCATCATTTGCGATCATTTGTTGAGTCAGGCCGTATCCAATTTGTAATTCTACCTGAAACAATGACTATGAAAAATGTCAAATGTTTTAAAATATACGATTTTTAATTAGTGATATTAAATTCCTCCCACAATTTATTTTTAACAACTTCTTTACAAATGACAGTGCATTAGTGCCATAATTAGTTCCGTACACTTTATTATTTATTTTATATGAATAGTTTTATTTTCTTTATATTAGTTGTGAATTTAATATAAGAGACCGCAATGCATTAAAACGCTCCGCATTTTGTAGTTAACTTTCAGTCGATAAGTGCAATAGTAAATAAAT
>NW_026872452.1:0-13269 GCF_032173495.1 Musca vetustissima
AGAAGGGGATCAGGCCAGAGAATAAGCATGCATGTTTTGATAAAGATCGGTCAATATTTAGCGGGTCAAATGGACCCTGACTTTTGTGTGAAAAATGACAAAATTTGTATTCTATGGCATATATATTTACTCCTGGAGGATGTAGACCCCAGGAGTTGATAGCATATCCAAGAGGAGTGGTTGGCCTTTAAATTGATACCAAATATAGTGATGTATCTACTCAGATGTGGGAGTTACAGTCAAATATTTACAGGTGCTTTCGTATTCAGATATTATTTAGTAACCCATTACCACATTAGAGGGAGAAATATCGCGCTGATGGCTTTGAAATTGTTCATGAGGTTCCAGTTATGGTCAAGAACAACGCCTATAATTTTCGGTGATGATCAGATTAAAATTTTGGGATGAAATGGACGGAGAATATAATTTTTTGTGTGTTTTCGAATAGAGTATAATCCAAAAATCACAACACAACCCACCGTGAAGGTAATCTGGACAAGTAATTAGAAGGACTGTACTGAATATTCGAAAATAGTAAGGAAGAGGTGTTGTTAACCTCTAATCGGACAAGAGGGGGCAAATATCACGAAATATTACTCAGACTCGGAATAAACATCCTCAGAAAGTTAGAGTTCGTGGTAGTTGTGTAGGGTATCGTATGGTCGGCCCCGTCCGACTATACTGCTCCGCTCACTGGTTGTTATTATCCTTGATGGAGGAACAAAAAACAAACAAAGATAAACTTAACTGTTTATAGGTGTTGGAGGATAAAGTTTTTTGTTTGTATCCTTAAGGAAATCATAATTTAAGTCTTAAAGGATATTGAAAACAAAATTTTAATCTGTAAAAGTGGTGAACTGAATCATATTTAAAATTCCTTTTTTTCAAGGACTAAAAGAAAAATATGTTTTTCATAGAGGCCGAGGCGTGGATTTTTTTTTAATATTTTCCAAAAATTCCTACAATATTTTAAAAGTTTTTTTTTTCAAGGAGTTCTTTAAGTCGTGGAATTTATTAATTATTATTTAAACCAGTAAGGAAAGTAGTAAAGTCGGACTGGGTCGACTAATGATACCCTTCACCACTTTGGGTATATTCTACAAATCTATCCTAAAAGACGTCGCCTTTTCGAAGGAACGTTGGCATAAAATTGAACGAACTTAAATATGTGATATTTATCTATGCTCACGCACGAGAATTCGAATGTTTTCAATTTATCGCGAATGCTAAAGTTACAATGAATGAACAAGCCTTTGTAATCTCTCGCGAATGTTCGCATTGCACGAACAATTCCCGAACGATAAAACGTCACTGCAAGCGTTGTCTCTTCATTCATTCGCGAGCATTCCTTGCTGAAGAACATTCTTTTGAAAAACTCAAACAGCAAATGTTCGCGAGCACTGTTAAAAACAACAAACAAATAAACCAGTAAGGAAGGTAGTAAAGTCGGACGGGGCCGACTATATGATACCCTTCACCACCTTGGGTATATTCAACAGATGAATCCTAACAGGCGTCGCATTTTTAAAGGACTAGTAAAATGAAATTGGACCAATAAACATGTCATTCTGCAACCAATACTAAATTTTCCATTTGGTCAGATATAGAAGCTATATCTAACGTAACACACCACATCATTCTAGACCTAATTCAATACGCTGTGCCAAATGGAAAGATATATTGGGACATTGGTGCACCATTTACATTAAATCGGACGAAAATATATATGGGAGCTATATCTAAATCTGAACCGATTTTCACGAAACTTAACACACATCATTCTAGACCTAATTCAATACACTGTGCCAATTTTCGTGCAAATCGAAAGATATATTGGGACATTGGTGCACCATTTACATAAAATCGGGCAAAACTATATGTGGGAGTTATACCTAACTCTTAACCGATTTTCTCGAAACTTGGCACACATCATTCTGGGCCTAATTCAGTACTCTATGCCAAATTTCGTGCAAATCGAATGATATATAGGGACATTGGTGCACCATTTACCCAAAATCGGGCGAAAATATATATGGGAGCTATATCTGAATCTGAACCGATTTTCAGGAAACTTAACACACATCATTCTATACCTAATTCATTACACTGTGCCAAATTTCGTGCAAATCGAATGATATATAGGGACATTGGTGCAACATTTACATAAAATCGGACGAAAATATATATGGGAGCTATATCTAAATCTGAACCGATTTTCTCGAAACTTGCCACACATCATTCTGGACCTAATTCAGTACACTGTGCCAAATTTCGTGCAAATCGAAATATATACAGGGACTTTGGTGCCACATTTACCTTAAATCGGACGAAAATATATATGGGAGCTATATCTAAATCTGAACCGATTTTCTCGAAACTTGGCACATATCATTCAGGACCTAATTCAGTAATCTATGTCAAATTTGGTGCCACATTTACCTTAAATCGGACGAAAATATATATAGGAGCTATATCTAAATCTGACTCGAATTTTCCCAATTTCAATAGGGTTCGTCCTTGGGCCAAATAAGTGACTTGTGCCAAATTTCATCCAAATCGGATCATAAATGCGACCTGTACTTTGTTTACAATTTAACATCTACAGACGGACGGACGGACAGGCATAAATCGACTTAAAAAGTGATTCTATGCATATTCTCAAAAGGAAAAATGTGTCTATCTCGTTTCCTTTTGCCTGTTACAAACATATGCACAAAGACATAATACAATGTACCACAGTGTGGTGAAGGGTATAAAAAATGGTGAACTGAATCATATTTAAAAATTTTCCAAGGTCTTAAACCAGGCGTGGATTTTTAAAAGAATATGTTTCCAGGTCTTAAACCGGGCGTGGATTTATAAAAATATCTGTTAACTACTATCGATCCTAATATATTCAATTGAACACATTTTATTGAACAAAATTAATAGTTCTTTGAAAATAGTTTTCCAATTGATTGAAAAATAAAAAGGAATAAATATCTTATACACCATTTCACCTTACCCCAAATGTCAATGTCATCCAAGTTCGAGAGAAAAACTATTTGCGCAATTCTTGCTTCCTTCCATTGCAATTTGCAATCATATTTTGGAATTTATGAAAGAAGTGTTAGTGCCAAGTTCTTTGGTATGCTAGCGGAAAAGAACTTCATTTTGCCACCTCCTCTGCCGCGTCATAAGCGATTTTGCTTTGGAGCAATTTCCCAAACAACATTTTATCAAAAGTTTTGAATTTCATTTTAGACACCTATGTATACATGTGTAAAATTCGAAAAAAAATCTTGTGAAATTCCATACATGTTCTTCTGTGTAAATCCCAGCGACGGAAGATGATAGTTGAAGGAAGATTTTTATCTAATGAAGTTGTATGAGGGAGGAGTGAAATTCGAATTTTTATTTAAAAATACTTCTCAATGTCCTTAAATGTCCTTTAAACCAATAGTATTTTTAACGGCATCTATTTATCCTCGAGTGTCCTGTCAATAAGTCTTTAATCTTTAATTCCTGTTGCCAACAAAGCCCTGTCCACCCTAGCATTTTATAGCCAAATTGCTTGATTGACAATATTCTTTGAAAAACACTTTAACACCTATTTTTATATTCCGTTTTTATCCTCATCATGCCCCTCACACACACACACCATCACATGCACCCTCATATTTTCTCCCCGTTATGTTCAATTTGACACTTTACACTTCATTAGCTTTGAGAAACCTCTCCCTCTCTCGTTCAATGTACCCTGCAATACATTTATTGCCAATTGTATGGCTGGGAGTGAGTGTGTCTGTGTGTGTGTGTCTTCGTCCTTTAGCTCCAGTGTGGGAGTAACTTTTAGTGGTTTCCGTTGTGACTTAAAAAGCTTTTTACAATCATTTCAGTTTTTAGAGAGGATAATCTGCTTGGCATTGTCATCACCATTCCCTACTCGATATTCCTTTCCGAACAATGTTGAACTGAAAAATGTTGGGATGTTCAATGACACATCAATTCAGCACAATGGGATGGTAGTTGCCCACAGAATTTTTCATTTTTAATTTTTGTTTAAAACAAAATTCATTGCAACTTCGCCTTGATTTCCCTCGACTAATATTTAAGAAGGCCCATCAGAACTTCTAAAAAATCGAATACCCTTTATTTATACCATTTAAAAAATGTTAAAAAAATTTCTTAAATTTCAATCTCTGCCACCCACGAGAGCTGCGTTTTGCTGAAATCTCAACTGTTTTGTAAATTCTATTCGAATTTTGTTGTTGTTGTTGTTTTTGTATCGCCTCCTCCACTACGCTGTACTAATGGCTTCTAATGAACTAACAATGCGTAGAAAATGTATTCTCCACCGAACAGAGATCAATTCAATATTCTTACATATTTGCCAACATGATGTTAGCGGGAACATCCTTTCGTTACCCACACATCCACACACACTCCCATTCATATAACTACGATACGTTAGTCATGTCGGATAGTTAGTGGTAGTCATTAGAGAAATGTTTTTTGCTTTGGATTTTTTTTGTGATTTTCTCTTCTTAGTTCTTTGTTGGGAGTAGAACGAACAGACATAGGGTTGCAAAGGAAGGTTCTAAGGACATCCAAGGATAACAAAAATTAATTTTTTAACTTAAAAAAATGGGTTCGATTTTTTATAGAATATTCCTTAATAAATCCACGCCTTGTTTAGGTCCTTCAGAAATATTCTTTAATAAATCCACGCCTTGTTTAGGTCCTTCAGAAATATTCTTTAATAAATCCACGCCTTGTTTAGGTCCTTCAGAAATATTCTTTAATAAATCCACGCCTTGTTTAGGTCCTTCAGAAATATTCTTTAATAAATCCACGCCTTGTTTAGGTCCTTCAGAAATATTCTTTAATAAATCCACGCCTTGTTTAGGTCCTTCAGAAATATTCTTTAATAAATCCACGCCTTGTTTAGGTCCTTCAGAAATATTCTTTAATAAATCCACGCCTTGTTTAGGTCCTTCAGAAATATTCTTTAATAAATCCACGCCTTGTTTAGGTCCTTCAGAAATATTCTTTAATAAATCCACGCCTTGTTTAGGTCCTTCAGAAATATTCTTTAATAAATCCACGCCTTGTTTAGGTCCTTCAGAAATATTCTTTAATAAATCCACGCCTTGTTTAGGTCCTTCAGAAATATTCTTTAATAAATCCACGCCTTGTTTAGGTCCTTCAGAAATATTCTTTAATAAATCCACGCCTTGTTTAGGTCCTTCAGAAATATTCTTTAATAAATCCACGCCTTGTTTAGGTCCTTCAGAAATATTCTTTAATAAATCCACGCCTTGTTTAGGTCCTTCAGAAATATTCTTTAATAAATCCACGCCTTGTTTAGGTCCTTCAGAAATATTCTTTAATAAATCCACGCCTTGTTTAGGTCCTTCAGAAATATTCTTTAATAAATCCACGCCTTGTTTAGGTCCTTCAGAAATATTCTTTAATAAATCCACGCCTTGTTTAGGTCCTTCAGAAATATTCTTTAATAAATCCACGCCTTGTTTAGGTCCTTCAGAAATATTCTTTAATAAATCCACGCCTTGTTTAGGTCCTTCAGAAATATTCTTTAATAAATCCACGCCTTGTTTAGGTCCTTCAGAAATATTCTTTAATAAATCCACGCCTTGTTTAGGTCCTTCAGAAATATTCTTTAATAAATCCACGCCTTGTTTAGGTCCTTCAGAAATATTCTTTAATAAATCCACGCCTTGTTTAGGTCCTTCAGAAATATTCTTTAATAAATCCACGCCTTGTTTAGGTCCTTCAGAAATATTCTTTAATAAATCCACGCCTTGTTTAGGTCCTTCAGAAATATTCTTTAATAAATCCACGCCTTGTTTAGGTCCTTCAGAAATATTCTTTAATAAATCCACGCCTTGTTTAGGTCCTTCAGAAATATTCTTTAATAAATCCACGCCTTGTTTAGGTCCTTCAGAAATATTCTTTAATAAATCCACGCCTTGTTTAGGTCCTTCAGAAATATTCTTTAATAAATCCACGCCTTGTTTAGGTCCTTCAGAAATATTCTTTAATAAATCCACGCCTTGTTTAGGTCCTTCAGAAATATTCTTTAATAAATCCACGCCTTGTTTAGGTCCTTCAGAAATATTCTTTAATAAATCCACGCCTTGTTTAGGTCCTTCAGAAATATTCTTTAATAAATCCACGCCTTGTTTAGGTCCTTCAGAAATATTCTTTAATAAATCCACGCCTTGTTTAGGTCCTTCAGAAATATTCTTTAATAAATCCACGCCTTGTTTAGGTCCTTCAGAAATATTCTTTAATAAATCCACGCCTTGTTTAGGTCCTTCAGAAATATTCTTTAATAAATCCACGCCTTGTTTAGGTCCTTCAGAAATATTCTTTAATAAATCCACGCCTTGTTTAGGTCCTTCAGAAATATTCTTTAATAAATCCACGCCTTGTTTAGGTCCTTCAGAAATATTCTTTAATAAATCCACGCCTTGTTTAGGTCCTTCAGAAATATTCTTTAATAAATCCACGCCTTGTTTAGGTCCTTCAGAAATATTCTTTAATAAATCCACGCCTTGTTTAGGTCCTTCAGAAATATTCTTTAATAAATCCACGCCTTGTTTAGGTCCTTCAGAAATATTCTTTAATAAATCCACGCCTTGTTTAGGTCCTTCAGAAATATTCTTTAATAAATCCTCGCCTCAGTTGGCCCTTGAAAAATATCCTTTAATAAATCCACGCCTCAGTTGGCCCTTGAAAATTATTCTTTAGTAAATCCACGCCTTGTTTAGGTCCTTCAGAAGGTCCTTCTTTAACAAATCCTCGCCTTGTTTAGGTCCTTCAGAAGGTCCTTCTTTAACAAATCCTCGCCTTGTTTAGGTCCTTTAAAATTATTCTTTAATAAATCCACGCCTCAGTTGGCCCTTGAAAATTATTCTTTAATAAATCACGCCTCAGTTGGCCCTTGAAAATTATTCTTTAATAAATCCACGCCTCTGTTGGCCCTTTAAAATTATTCTTTAATAAATCCACGCCTCAGTTGGCCCTTTAAAATTATTCTTTAATAAATCCTCACCTTGTTTAGGTCCTTAAAATTATCCTTTAATAAATCCACGCCTTGTATGGGTCCTTAAAACATTCTTTAATAAATCCACGCCTTGTATAGGTCTCGGAAATGTATCCTTTAATAAATCCACGCCTTGTATAGGTCCCTGAAAATTATCCTTTAATAAATCCACGCCTTGTATAGGTCCCTGAAAATTATCCTTTAATAAATCCACGCCTTGTATAGGTCTCGGAAATGTATCCTTTAATAAATCCACGCCTTGTATAGGTCCTTAAAATTATCCTTTAATAAATCCACGCCTTGTATAGGTCCTTAAAATTATCCTTTAATAAATCCACGCCTTGTTTAGGTCCTTAAAATTATCCTTTAATAAATCCACGCCTCTATAGGTCCTTAAAATATCCTTTAATAAATCCACGCCTTGTTTAGGTCCTTAAAATTATCCTTTAATAAATCCACGCCTTGTTTAGGTCCTTAAAATTATCCTTTAATAATTTCACGCCTTGTTTAGGTCCTTAAAATTATCCTTTAATAATTTCACGCCTTGTTTAGGTCCTTAAAATTACCCTTTAATAATTTCACGCCTTGTTTAGGTCCTTAAAATTACCCTTTAATAAATCCACGCCTTGTTTAGGTCCTTAAAATTATCCTTTAATAAATCCTCGCCTTGTTTAGGCCCTTAAAATTATCCTTTAATAAATCCACGCCTTGTTTAGGTCCTTGAAAAATTTTTTCTAATAAATTCACACCTCTTTTTTCTAAATTTTTTGTTAAGAATTCAAGCCTTGTTGATGTCCTTGGAAACTAATTTTCCAAGGACTTGTTGTGTGTTGTGAAACGCACTGTATTTCTGCTCTGTATTGAAACAAAAATCATTACGCGAAACTACTTGTTGCCCAACTAAAACCAAAGAAGAACACGACGAATATAGCCTGCAGATGGAAACTTTTATCCTTTTGGTTGGTATGTGCCTGTATCTTTGTGTGTATGTGTGTGGGCCCCGAACAAAAATGTTGTGGGAGTTGGAAGCAAAAAATATGATATGCTTAACGTGTTCTGTTACCTCTACCTACCTACCCGGCTGGAGAATGTTTGTCAGTCAGAGTTGCTGTTGTTTAGCTTTGTTGCTCCACTCTGCACTGGGCTTAAGGCCCGTGCTCATTTTTAATGCATAGCCTTAACATGCTACATTATTAATACATTGACATTTCACAGAATGAGAAGTAGTTGGAAGTCGGAGTGGATGTGAAGAACAGCGAACCAGACAACTACAGCTTGGCATTGCATGAAAATGACATTAAAACACCGGTTTGATGTGAAACAGCAGCCAGGAGTGGATTTTATGCTTGAGGTGTTTTTCTTTTTTTATGAAAACGAAGAATCTGCAAATTGTTGGTATAGAGTTACATGGTTTTTGTAACCAGTTTGTTTTCCTGGTATTATATTCCTCGTCCTGTTCTTCTTCTTGTTGTATTATATATTTTTCATGACACTTTAAGTTCTTGCTGTTGTTGTTGTCTGCTTATTTGAAGACGACGACGACAAAAATAAATTTGTAGTTATGACCATTATTTTCTTGTTACCAGTTTTTCTTTCAGGTTTCGGTTCCATTATTGGTGTTGTTATTGTTGTTCAGTTCAAGTCATATTATTTAACCATTTTATTGTTGTTATTTATTCCGCACACACACATTCACTTGTTGGCAATTTTTCGGAGTGTCGATTTTCACAAAGGAAGGAAGGCTGCCTTTCCTTCATTTTTGGGGTTAAGTGAACAACTAAAGATTTTCATGAAAAACACAGACGAAGATGATTGGCATTTTTTCCCTCGTCGGAGACTTGCCGACATTTGTTAATGATGATATATTCCGATGATAATACAAATGTTACGCTTTGTTCGGGGCAATTATTATTTATCAGGATTCAAGGACATTGAAATTGGAAATAAATTGATATGAATTCGAAGTTAGAATTAGAGGCAAAAACGAAATGTCATGTCGTAAATTATGGCGGACGCAATATTTAACCAATAAATGGGGGGATTAAATGTGTGGAGAGGAATATTTTATCGAAGGACCTCAACAAGGAGTGGATTTTTAAAGAACCGGTTTTCGAGATCCAGAAGAATACTGGATTTTTTAAGACTAATTTTAAAGGACCTAAACAAGGCGTGGACTTGTTAAAAAAATATTTTTAGTGACATAAAATATTTTTCAAGGATCTAAACAAGGCGTGGATTTATTAAAAATTATTTTTCAAGGATCTAAACAAGGCGTGGATTTATTAAAAATATTTTTCAAGGATCTAAAATATTTTTCAAGAATCTAAACCAGGCGTGGATTTATTAAAAAATATTTTTTCAAGGATCTAAACCAGGCGTGGATTTATTAAAAAATATTTTTCAAGGACCTAAACTATTTTTCAAGGATCTAAACAACGCGTGGATTTATTAAAAAATATTTTTCAAGGATCTAAACCAGGCGTGGATTTATTAAAAAATATTTTTCAAGGACCTAAACTATTTTTCAAGGATCTAAACAAGGCGTGGATTTATTAAAAAATATTTTTCAAGGACCTAAACAAGGCGTGAAAGGGCCCACAGAAGGCGTGGATTTATTAAAAAATATTTTTCAAGGACCTAAACAAGGCGTGGAAGGGCCTAAATAAGGCGTGGATTTATTAAAAAATATTTTTCAAGGACCTAAACAAGGCGTGGAAGGGCCTAAATAAGGCGTGGATTTATTAAAAAATATTTTTCCAGGGCCAACTGAGGCGTGGATTTATTAAAAAATATTTTTCAAGGACCTAAACAAGGCGTGAAAGGGAGGCGTGGATTTATTAAAAAATATTTTTCAAGGACCTAAACAAGGCGTGGAAGGGCCTAAATAAGGCGTGGATTTATTAAAAAATATTTTTCAAGGACCTAAACAAGGCGTGGAAGGGCCTAAATAAGGCGTGGATTTATTAAAAAATATTTTTCAAGGACCTAAACAAGGCGTGGAAGGGCCTAAATAAGGCGTGGATTTATTAAAAAATATTTTTCAAGGACCTAAACAAGGCGTGGAAGGGCCTAAATAAGGCGTGGATTTATTAAAAAATATTTTTCAAGGACCTAAACAAGGCGTGGAAGGGCCTAAATAAGGCGTGGATTTATTAAAAAATATTTTTCAAGGACCTAAACAAGGCGTGGAAGGGCCTAAATAAGGCGTGGATTTATTAAAAAATATTTTTCAAGGACCTAAACAAGGCGTGGAAGGGAAGAGTTTTAAGGACTAACGTATGCGTGTGCAAAAAAATGTTCTGCCCTGGTCTTGATCGTCCCCATCATACTTACCTTTGTGAGTACTGCAAAACGGCCCCCACCACTTATTCAAATTACAACGCTATAGAATTCCATTTTCTTTTTGATTTTGAACATTTATTATAATTTTTTCTTTATTTCTTAGCTGCTTTGGTTGTTATTTGATTTTTGGTCTTCTTCCATAATATTTTGTTACCATCTCAGATGTTTTGCTAACAAGGATACTTCACTAGAATATCATACAAATCGATTTGCAGTCAAAAACATTTTGTCTATTATTTTCATTCATTAAAATTGAATTCGATTTTAATAATAATAAAAATAAATCATTACATTACATTTTTTCTATGCGTAAGTTTCAAAATCTCTCTCCCATCTTCGTTTTTGTTTGGTTACTATACAATCTTACAAATATTTGTATATACATATGTACGTAGGTACAATACATTATGTATGTAAATATATAACGTTATGGAATTACTACTACAGGATGTTGATGATAATACAAGACAATTATACAAAAATATTGAATTACAAATGTATTTCTTTTAAAGTTTCGTTTCTGTTGTTGTTGTTATTTTATATATTTTTTTAATTTATTTACATGTTTTTTTAAGAAAATTTTTCAAATTAATTTCAATCTTTAAACAAAAAAGTGGTTTCTTTTATTTATTTTTTAGGAGAATTTTACGATTTTCCCCGGGAGATTCGAAAGGAGAGAAGGGGAAATGCTTCACAACTTTAAAGTGTTATAAACTGCTTACTTTAAACAATGGCTTATTGTTTATATTGTGGTCTGTGTGAAACCTTTTTTAAGTTTCGTAACCAGATGCTGGAAAATAGGATAAAATACAGAGGAACATCTTGTGAGGTCTTCAATGCAATGAAAATGTTATGGCAGAAGGCCTGTCCATAAATTTGATTCGAAAGAATATTCTAAGCAGAAAAGATCCTTTGATAGATGGTTGGGATTTTTGCAAATATTTTATTCTGAAGGACCAACATAGCTAGGACATAGGACTGATTTTTTTAAAATAATTTCTTCAAGCACTGACAGGGCTACAGACGTGGATTCTTTAAATATTTTTTTGTTTCAAGCCTAACACATTTGCAACCATGGCTTCTTTTATATTTTTTCCAAAAGTCAATTGGGCGCGCTCATTTTTGAAAAAAATATCAGACGGACTAACTGAACTATAAAAGTAGATTTAAAAAATTATCTGAAAGACCAACCCAATTATGAGAGCGATTTTTATACCCTTCACCACACTGTGGTACAGGGTATTATGTCTTTGTGCATATGTTTGTAACAGGCAAAAGGAAACGAGATAGACACATGGTTCCTTTTGAGAATATGCATAGAATCACTTTCTAAGTCGATTTAAGCATGTCCGTCCGTCCGTCCGTCTGTCTGTCTGTCCATGTTAAATTGTAAACAAAGTACAGGTCGCATTTATGATCCGAATTGGATGAAATTTGGCATAGGTCACTTATTCGGCCCAAGGACGAACCCTATTGAAATTGGGAAAAATCGGTTCAGATTTAGATATAGCTCCCATATATATATTTAACCGATTTAATGTAAACGGTCCCTATATATCTTTCGATTTGCACGAAATTTGGTACAGCGTAATCATTTAAGTCTAGAATGATGTCTGCCAAGTTTCGTGAAAATCGGTCCAGATTTAGATATAGCTCCCATATATAGTTTCGTCCGATTTCATGTAAATGGTGCCCCAAAGTCCCTATATATATTTCGATTTGCACGAAAATTGGCATAACGTATTAAATTAAGCCTAGAGTGATGTCTGCCAAGTTTCGAGAAAATCGGTTCAGATTTAGATATAGCTCCCATATATAGTTTCGTCCGATTTCATGTAAATGGTGCCCCAAAGTCCCTATATATCTTTCGATTTGCACGAAATTTGGCATAACGTATTAAATTAAGCCTAGAGTGATGTCTGCCAAGTTTCGAGAAAATCGGTTCAGATTTAGATATAGCTCCCATATATAGTTTCGTCCGATTTCATGTAAATGGTGCCCCAAAGTCCCTATATAGCCTTCGATTTGCTCGAAATTTGGCATAGCGAAATGGATTAGGTCTAGATTGATGTGTGTTAAGTTTGCTGAAAATCGGTTCAGATTTAGATATAGCTCCCATATATATTTGCGTCCGATTTAAGGTAAATGGAGTACCAAAGTCCCTATATATCTTTCGATTTGCACGAAATTTGGCATAACGTATTAAATTAAGCCTAGAGTGATGTCTGCCAAGTTTCGAGAAAATCGGTTCAGATTTAGATATAGCTCCCATATATAGTTTCGTCCGATTTCATGTAAATGGTGCCCCAAATTCCCTATATATCTTTCGATTTGCACGAAATTTGGCATAACGTATTAAATTAAGCCTTGAGTGATGTTTGCGAAGTTTCGAGAAAATCGGTTCAGATTTAGATATAGCTCCATATATAGTTTCGTCCGATTTGATGTAAATGGTGCCCCAAAGTCCCTATATATCCTTCGATTTGCTCGAAATTTGGCATAGCGAAATGGATTAGGTCTAGATTTATGTGTGTTAAGTTTGCTGAAAATCGGTTCAGATTTAGATATAGCTCCCATATATATTTTCGTCCGATTTAAGGTAAATGGTGTACCAAAGTCCCTATATATCCTTCGATTTGCACGAAATTTGGCATATCGTACTTAATTAAGTCTAGAATAGTGCACGTTAAGTTTCTCGAAAATCGGTTTGGATTTAAATATAGCTCCTATATAAATTTTCGTCCGATTTAATGTAAATAGTGTACCGAAGTCCCTATACATATTTCGATTTGCACAAAATTTGGCATAGTGTACTAAAATGAGTCTGGAGATTTAAGTGAAATTTGATTTATATATAGCTCCTATATATTTTTGCT
>NW_026872453.1:0-13385 GCF_032173495.1 Musca vetustissima
ACAGTGTGGTGAAGGGTATAAAAACCCAAATGGTGGCAATTCAAAAAAGTTGAAAACTTTTTGACCAAACGTATCACTTCCCATATATTTACTTACTCTCGAATCCACAACTTTATCAAAATTACTAGGAATCAGTATTTTTCCTGTGCATAAAGCGGTTGGAATTTTAACAATCGATATAGGCGGAAGTTTTTGTGAGGCAGCATAGATTTTATTTTCATACATCTTGAGTAATTACACACACACACACAACCACATGGTAAATACAAACAGACACATACATATAGTCTACGGGTTATTTGTATTCCATACATGTGTCATCAACCCAAACTATTCAGTATTTCCTTGAACTGTAACATGTACGAACAGCGCCTTCCTGTTTGACAATTGGGTGTGTGTGTGCTTGTGTTACCTGAATGATCTCATTGTAATATTTGTGAAGAAAAAAACCAAACAAAACCTTGTGCCATTGCTTAATTTTTTGCTGAAACGATTGCGTTTGGAGGGAACATTAAATCTCTTATTTATTTTGCCAAAGATCCCATTAAGTATATTCAGTCGAATTCTAATAACTCGCAACCCCATAAGATGTATTTTCTTAAGGTAGGGACAATAGTATTAAAGAGGTTAATTATAATTAATTCCATAACTCAACGTCCCCAAAAATCGATGTTTTGTTGATCGCCGAAACTCCCACTGTTAAAAACCGCAGAGAATCATGGAAATGTCTTAATATCTATTTCATTTTATTATTATTTTTTATTGAAACTTTTCCGTAAGAATGTCTTTTACTCCCACTTTGCTCGGAATGTCAAATTCCAAAGATCCTTCCATTTTAAGTATATGTTGTCTTTGGCAATATTACTGATATAAATGTGAGGCATATTTTGTGTAATACGATAACACTGAGTCGACTCTCTCAAGGGGTGTTTTCGGTCCCATTTTCCCAAAATGATGGCAAACTAATTTAATACGGGGTTATCACAGGTCAGAGTATTCTACAAACATTTTGGCCATAAACAATAGTCTATATATTCGGTATATATATTATATATACCGATTTCTCTTATAATAAAATTTGATGGAAAATATTTTTTTCCTTTATACAATCTTTGAAAAGGACTTCTAGTGGGAAAAATTGGTATAAACTGCGAATAAAATCGGAATTAACCGTAAGCTGAGTTTTCATATTTTTAACAATTTTAACTTTTAGGAGCATTTTCGTCTTTGTGGCGTAAATTTTTGTAGAATATTCTGACCTGCTAAATCCCCGTTTTAAGGGACAATAATATTCCTCACATTTATATCAGTAATATTGCCAAAAAAACCTTAATCCTTAATCTGAATATATTCAAATGTCCTGGAAATGGGAAATATCGTCATGCCCTCTCATGTGTCATCTATTTTCAGCCGCTCTATCATAATTTTTTTTGAAATTTTCCGATAATAAAAAAAATTAAATTTGTTGCACATTGTAATTAAAGAAAAGTCCTTCTTTTCGACGGCGGAAACGATTTCCGACCACTGGTATAAACTAGGATTATTTATGTCGCACAAAAATTAATAAAATGACAGACCTATAAAATTTAATTTAAATTTCCGTATTTTTGACCACAAAACAAGTTAGAAAATAAGGAAGAAGGAAGATATTGATTATTTCTTACGATAGCTATGTACAGGGTGAGATTAAACCAGTAAGGAAAATAGTAAAGACGGACTGGGCCGACTATATGATACCCTTCACCACTTTGGGTATATTGTACATATGTATCCTAACAATTGCATGTCTATGTTCCCTCTTTCTCCAACCTATCCTAACTTTAATTTCATTCGAGCAGATTTAGAGCCGCCTGCGTAACATGGGGAAAATTTATGGAAAACGATTTATAGCAAAATAGATACACGCTATTCGGTACGCCGCGTTGCTAAAAATATAATCTATATGTGGGAGCTATTTCTAAATCTGCACCGATTTTCACGAAAATTAACACACATCTCTCTAGACTTAATTTAGTACGCTATGCCAAATTTCGTGCAAATCGAAGAATATAAAGGGACTTTGGTGCACTATTTACCTAAAATCGTACGAAAATATATATGAGAGCTATATCTAAATCTCAACCAATTTTCACTAAAATTAACACACATCGTTCTAGACTTAATTCAGTACGCTATGCCAAATTTCGTGCAATTCGAAGTATATATCGAGACATTGGTACACCATTTACCTTAAATCGGACGAAAATATATATGGGAGCTATATCCAAATCTGAACCGATTTTCACGAAACTTAACACACATCATTCTAGACCTAATTTATTAATCTGTGCCAAATTTCGTGCAAATCGAAGTATATATATATAGAGACTTTGGTACACCATTTACCTTAATTCGGACGAAAATATATATGGGAGCTATATCCAAATCTGAACCGATTTTCACGAAACTTTGCACACATCATTCTAGACCTAATTCATTACTCTGTACCAAATTTGGTGCAAATCGAAAGATATATACAGACCGTTTACATTAAATCGGATGAAAATATATATGGGAGCTATATCTAAATCTGAACCGATTTTTCCCAATTTCAATAGGGTTCGTCCTTGGGCCGAATAAGTGACCTATGCCAAATTTCATCCAATTCGGATTATAAATGCAACCTATACTTTGTTTACAATTTTACATCGACAGACAGACGGACGGACATGCATAAATCGACTCAGAAAGTGATACTATGCATATTCTCAAAAGGAACCATGTGTCTGTCTCGTTTCCTTTTGCCTGTTACAAACATAATACCCTGTACCACAGAGTGGTGAAGGGTATAATTAATAATGAGATCAGGCGGGTTTTTTGCAATACCATTTGACTTTTATTTTTGCAAAATAGTCAGAGTTTTGTTTACAAATGCCTTGTTAACCTCGAAGTGAGGCACCTGCGAAATTCTTATGCAATTTTTTGGTTGGTTAGCTAAGTATTTCGTTTTGTTACAAAATACATTTGGTTATAGAAGGTTTTTTATAATGAAGCTATTAATAGCTTCTGGCGAGAATATTCCCAACAAAAAACTAAGGGAACTGATGAGGATTAGTGGTGAGTTGCGAAACTATAGTCTTCCCTTAGTGGACAATACCATCTTTTCCCCAGTAATAAATAGTTGTTTTTAAAAAAACAACAAACTGGGATTCAGAATAATATTTTATATGTGTATAAGATGTATACACAGATGTATATGTATGTCAATCATGATTTGTACTTCCAAAAACACAATATATATTTTTATTTTCATATAAAATGCATTATAAATTAACAATTATTGTAATTTAAAAAAATAAATATAAACCAGTGAGCGGAGCAGTATAGTCGGACGGGGCCGACCATACGATACCCTACACAACTACCACGAACTCTAACTTTCTGAGGATGTTTATTCTGAGTCTGAGTAGTATTTCGTGATATTTGCCCCCTGTTGTCCGATTAGAGGTCAACAACACCTCTTTCTTACTTTTTTCGAATATTCAGTACAGTCCTTCTAATTACTTGTCCAGATTACCTTCACGGTGGGTTGTGTTGTGATTTTCGGATTATACTCTACTCGAAAACACACAAAAAATTATGTTTTCCGTCCATTTCATCCCAAAATTGTATCCTGATCATCACCGAAAATTGTAGGCGTTGTTTTTGACTATAACTGGAACTTCATGAAAAATTTCAAAGCCATCAGCGCGATATTTCTCCCTCTAATGTGGTAATGGGTTACTAAAAAATATCTGAATACGTAAGCACCTGTAAATATTTGACTGTAACTCCCACATCTGAGTAGATACATCACTATATTTGGTATCAATTTAAAGGCCAACCACTCCTCTTGGATATGCTATCAACTCCTGGGGTCTACATCCTCCAGGAGTAAATATATATATGCCATAGAATACAAATTTTGCCATTTTTCACACAAAAGTCAGGGTCCATTTGACCCGCTAAATATTGACCGATCTTTATCAAAACATGCATGCTTATTCTCTGGCCCGATCCCCTTCTCCATGCAAAATGTCGCGGTGTTTGGGCCATAACTGCGGCCTCTGGAGCGACCAGAAAAACCGACAAAAATTTAGTATTTGGTCCATTTCATCCCCTAAATATTAACCGATCTTTTCCAAAAACAATAGGGGTCTTCATTGGCCAGAACCCATCCTACATGCAAAATTTCGTGAAGATTGGTCCATAACTGTGGCCTGTATCGTGTTTACAAATTATAATGGACAGACGGACGGACGGACGGACACACATGTCTAGATCGACTCCGCTAGTCGAGATATGACGATCGGTATACTTAAAGGTGGGTCTAGGACCAATATTTCGCGGCGTTACAAACATTTGGGGCTGCACAAAGCTATAATACCCTGACAACATAGTTGTGTAGGGTATAAAAATGCAATCAAATATAAAATATGCAATCAAAATTTAAATTTATCTCTTGACAGTTAATGTTTTTTTTCCAAAAAAAAAAAAACTTTTTATTAAAAATAAATAAATATTTCATAAACTATTTGCTCTGCTACATATGGAAAAATAATAGAAAAGAAAATTTTAAAATTATGACACAAAAATAGACAAGAAAATATACGGCTGGCTTTACTGCAGCAATTATACGTTATCATATCCTATTATTATGTTATCAAATATTGTTTTTGATTTATTTGTATAATTTCGAGAAAAACTACTGCTACATACATAAATCAATACATGCATATATATATATATATAGCCTAAATAAACAATAAAGATATGTGTACATACTGGAGTGGTGTTCTCTTTTATAATAATTCATTTCACGCAATTCAATTTGGATGCACGGAAAAAAGAAAGAAAATAACATTTCCTGTTTGCCAAATAAAATAAATTGTAAAATATTCCGAAACATAATTCTGCATTAAAAATAAATTGTTAAAGTCCTTGACAAAAACAATATACAGAATTTTAATAATTAATTTAACCTACATACCTACATTTGCAGTAAACACCCACAAAAGTATGCCTGACATGAAATTGCTTGTTAAGCCATCTTGTTACTTGTCAAACATCATCCGCACATACATACATTTAATTTTCCCGGGAAATTGTTCGGCTGTGTTGTCTTAAATCACAGCATAGGGAGAATTTGTATTAAACTTCGTTTTTCAGTACTTACAACAATTAATTATTCTTGAAACCCCAACGCCAGCAACAACAACAGTAATAACAAGAAAAATCAGTCTGTAAACATAACTCATTAAAAGTTCATTTACAAAATGTTGGTGGTATATGGCATAAACATGGTGACGGAATATGTCTTTATTTGTATGCCAAAAGGGATAAGCGAACACACATAAAACACACACACACACCATCAAACACATGTGTGTATCTATATGTGTATTCTAAATTTATACAACCGCATATGTTAACAAATTCGCATTAGTATATATTTAACTACATATAATTAAAAGTTTTATGATTAAGGTTAGAACCGAACCAAGAACATAAATTGATGCCATATTTTCATAAATGTTCATTAAATGCTATTAACATTAATTGATCTTTATCAAAACTCAAATCATTATAAATTCCTATTTGGAACATTGACTTATCAAATAAGAAATTACATTAATTAACTGCATATCATAAAGTTTGAAATTTTCAAAAATTATTGGCATACGTTTCTAATAGAAGGTTTCAATATAAATTCTAATAATTCATGAATATTGACATTAATTCTTGTTTTCTATCCAGTAAATAAGGGAAAGGAAAAAAATCGGATGGGGAAGATTATATGACATATGCTCCTGGGATGTATGCAGGATTTCAAGAGGCGGGGGCGATAAAAAAACTATGTTTTATTTTAATATACAACATTTGAGTAGTTTTGGCGGTTTATTTGGAATACCATTTGTATTTTGTTTTTGCACAATAGTCAGGCTGAATACCAGTTTGTTGTTTTTATCAAAAACAACTATTTATTAGCGGGGAATGTATGTATGTATTGTACGCCGAGATGTAAGGAAGGGGAGACTATACAGAGTTGCCCATATTCGACGGACCCATCTGGCAACGCCATAACTTTTGACAGAGATGTCACATCGCTTAATGACATACTGCGTTTGAAGCGTCAGTCCAAGCAGATTACCATGAACCAATACACGTCACGCGGGCGCTCTGAAATAGTAGAAATTTACATTCAACAGAAGAAGTCAATTGTGAAAACTCAACGTGCTTTTAAAACATTAAAAAATGTGAGAAGTGCGCCTTCTAAGAACACCATTAAGCGTTTATACGAAAAATTTTCGACTGGTAAGGCTCTTTCTAATCCGAAAAGGCCATATAAAAGTCGACCAAGGTGATCAGCCGAGAATATCGCTGCCGTACGAGCCAATGTTGAGAGGTCCCCAAGAACATCCCAAAAACGCCGTTCTCAGCAGTTGGGCATGGCTCGGTCCACTTTACAACAGATTATTCGCATTGATTTGCATTTGTTCCCGTACAAAATTCAATTGACGCAAAGAATGTTGCCTGCGGACAAGCCTCGTCGATTGGAATGGGCCCAAAGAGTCATCGAAATGGCCGAAGATGACGAGCAATTTTGGAACAAAATTATCATGTCCGATGAAGCCCATTTCACATTGAATGGGACCGTAAATAAGCAAAATTGCCGTTTTTACGCCACTGAAAATCCTCAGGAGATTCAAGAAGTGCCTCTTCATGACGAAAAAGTCACAGTTTGGTGCGGCGTTAGTGCGAAAACGGTCATTGGGCCGTTTTTCTTCCAAAATGAAAATGGCCATGCTGTTACCATCAATCAGGAGCGTTATCGCGACATGATGACCAATTTTGTGATGCCAATTATTCGTCGAAAGCGTATGAGGCAGTTCTGGTTTCAACAAGACGGCGCTCCACCGCACACAAGTCGCATAACAATCGATTTTCTGAAGAATTTGATTCTGGGCCGTTTCATGTCGAACTGGCCACCGCGTTCGCCCGATTTGACGCCGCCTGACTTCTTTTTGTGGGGATATTTGAAATCAAAGGTTTACGTTAACAAGCCAAGGACCGTAGAAGAGCTCAAGGACAACATTCGTAAAGAAATAGCCCCTATTCCGGCCGAAATGTTGGCAAAAACGATGGAAAATGCAGCAAAAAGGGCACAATACGTCATCAACGCCAGAGACAGCCATTTGAGAGATATCATATTCAAAAATTGATGTAAACAAATCTACTTGGAACAAATTAAACGATTAACATTGCCAACCGCCGAATTTTTATTTTTTTCTTTGATTTTTTTTTTGTTTAAAAAAACATGGGTCCGTCGAATATGGGCAAACCTGTAGTTTCGGATGACGCCACTGATCCCCATCAGTTCCCTTAGTTTTTTGTTGGGATATACTCTCCAGAAGCTATTTATTGCTTCTATACCCAAAACCTTTCATACCCAAATGCCTCTTGTAACAAGGCGAAGTACTTAGCTGACCAACGAAATAAACAGCATGAGAATTTCGCTGGTGTCTCACTTCGAGGTTAATAAGGAATTTGCAAGCAATACCATCATTTGTTCGCCTTTAGTTCGGTCGGGCCGAACTTTGGATACCCTCCACCATAGAAATACTGAAAATTTTTTTAAATGAAAATATAGGGAACGTACATATAACTACAATTCTACCAATCGATTGTTGTAAACCAAATAGAAATTTTCAGCAATTTCAATGGGAGTTTTCTCTAAATTTCAAAACCCGAAAATTTTGACATAGTAGAGTGAAACATGTGTATAAAATCCTGAAAATACTCCAATTTAGAGGGCAAATTTATATGAGGCATACTAAAGCGGGACCAATATTGACAACATTGTGTAGGAATTAGGGAATACTTGGTGTTTTCATTATATAAGAGGTTATGCCTAATTAAGGGCCGATATAGCTCACGTTCCAAGCTAATAATTTAGTTTTGAATCCCAATACCGTGCATCACGCTAAATATTAAATATTTTATTTTATATAGGACCTGGGACCTGGGGCTAAATGCGGGTCGATTTAGTTCCTTCTCAAAACTCACGTTCTAGTTTTTATGTTGATATCCTCCGATAGAAAAATGATTACAACATTTTAGAAAAATGATTACAATCGTTTTAGAATTCCATACCATGCAGGGTATGAACTGAATACAGAATATCCCCCATTCTATAATGGAATACAGCTATATGGGGATAACCCCAACACACGGAACAAATAAGCTAACTATTTTAATATAAACAAGTGAAAAAGCGTTAAGTTCGGCCGGGCCGAACTTTGGATACCCTCCACCATACACATTTACATGAAATGAAAAAATAGGGAACATACCAAAAAATTGACCTATACCGATGTTTCTACAATTGGATTATGTAAACAATAATTTTTAATAGAAAATTATACCCTCAGCCTTATGGCTAATTAGTGTGTATACACTTTCAAAAGGTGAAAATGTGCCTCACTGAAATATTGGTTCTAGACCCCATGTTTCTTTGGACCAAATCCGTTTCAGAAAAATTTGATTTCATCCCATCTTATTATGTCTTCCAAACTTAGTTCAAGTCCCAATTTGGGGAATATCGGTCCATGCCTTCTGGTACCTCCCACACAGGGGCTACGGCTAAGCCTAAATGCGGGCTATAGTTCACATATAGTTCATTATCGAACCCTACGTTCTAGTTTTTTATCTCGATAACCTTCGCAGGTGAAATGATTACAACAAAAATCAGATAATTATATTAATATAAAAAGGGGGTTATATGGGGAATTCGCCTAAAAGGGGTTGACTATTAATAATTTTTGGTAGGGAGATTTGTTTCCATATACGGCTACAAAATACCAAATTTCAGTGATTTCGGTTGAAAAACGCGCTCAAGGACCTCCAAATGCCGAAATTTGGGGGTACCTTTATATGGGGGCTACAAGAAAAAAATGGAGTTATATTTATAATTTTTAGTGGGGATATTTGGTACCCAATAAGAACCCAATATATGAAATTTCAGCGAATTCGGTTGAAAAACGCGCTCAAGAACCCCAAAATACCGAAATTTGGGGGTACCCTTATATGGGAGCTACCAGAAAATTTCAGCGAATTCGGTTGAAAAACGCGCTCAAGAACCCCAAAATACCGAAAATTGGGGGTATCCCTATACGGGGGGTTACCCGAAAAAATGGAACTATATTCATAATTTTTTGTGTAGTGATTTGGAACGTATTAAGAACTCAAAGTACTAAATTACAGCCAATTCGGTGGAAAAATACGACCAAAACCCCCAAAATACTGAAAATTAGGAGGCACCGTTATATGGGGGCTACCAGAAAAAGTGGACCTATATTTATAATTTTTTGTGGCGACATTTTCTACCCAATAAGAATCCAATGTACCAAATTTCAGCGAATTCGGTTGAAAAACGCGCTAAAGAACCCCAAAATACCGAAATCTTGGGGGTACCCTTATATGGGAGCTATGCCTAAACGTGGACCGATATATCCCGTCTTCGAACTTGACCGTGATTACAACAGACGGACGGACATGACAAGATCGTCTTAGAATTTTACCCTGATCAAGAATATATATACTTTATAGGGTCGGAAATGAATATTTCGGTGAGTTACAAACGGAATGACAAAATTAATATACCCTCCATACTATGGTGGAGGGTATAAAAGGGGGTTACATGGGGACTACCCCTAAAATGGGGTGAATATTGATAATTTTTCGTAGGGAGATTTGTTACCATATACGGCTACAAAATAGCAAATTACAGCAAATTCGGTTGAAAAACGCGCTCAAGATCCCCAAAATACCGAAAATTGGGGGGTACCCTTATATAAGGGCTATCCGAAAAAATTAACCTATATTTATAATTTTTGGTGGGGAGATTTTTTACCCAATGAGAACTCAAAGTACCAAATTTCAGCTAATTCGGCGAATTCGGTTGAAACGAGATCAAGAACCTCAAAATACCGAAAATTGTGGGATACCCTTATATGGGAGCTATGTCTAAACGTGGACCGACATATCCCATCTTCGAACTTGATCTGCCTGGAGACAAAAGACGATTCTATGCAAAAACTTGTCGATCGCTCTCAATTCGTTTAGACGCTAGGGTGATTACAACAGACGGACATGCATAGATCGTCATAGAATTTTACTCTGATCAAGAATATATATATACTTTATAGGGTCGGAAATGATTATTTCGATGCGTTACAAACGGAAAAAAAGCTAATATACCCTCCATACTATGGTGGAGGGTATAAAAAGGGGGTTACATGGGGACTACCCCTAAAATGGGGTGAATATTAATAATTTTTGGTGCGGAGACTACAAAATACCAAATTACAGCAAATTCGGTTGAAAAACGCGCTTAAGAACCCCAAAATACCGAAAATTGGGGGGTACCCTTATATTGCGGCTATCAGAAAAAGTGGACCTCTGTTTTTAATTTATAGTTTAGATATTTGACAACAAATAAGAACCCAATATACCAAAGTTCAGCGAATTCGGTTGAAAAACGCGCTCAAGAACTCCAAAATACCGAAAATTTGGGAGTACCCTTATATGGGGACTGTCCAGAAAAATTGACCTATATTTATAATTTTTGGTAGGGAGATTTGCTATCATATACGACTACAAAATACCAAAGTGTTGCGAATTCGGTTGAAAAGCGCACTCAACGCACTCCTATGTCTTAATCTGGCACCTTTTCCGAGTTATATAATTAATTTAGCTCGATGTGAACATTTATCCCATATTCAAATTTTGTTATTTCTCACACAAAAGTCTGGGTTGATTTGATCCCTTAAATATAAATCGATCATTGTCAAAAGAGTCCTTAAAATTAGTTGGCCAGAATGCTTTCCCGGAATTCCACCAACCATTATGATAATGGTAATTATACTAAAGAATATCCGAATAGGTAGATCCCTGTAATTATTTATATACATCACTATAATACATATCAACTACTACTATTGGATATACTATCAACTTCTCCGGTCTATGTTTTTCAGGAATAAATATACACGCCACAGAATGCAAATTTTTCCATTTATCACACAAAAGTTTGGGTCCATTTCACTCACTAAATTTTGAACTATTGTTATGGAAAGACAGTCATGGCGTTCATTGGTCAAATTCTTTTCTCCATATAAAGTTGTTTAATGTTCGGGTTAAATAAAGTTTTTGGTCCATTTGATCTCCTAAATATTAACGAATCATTACCAGCTCTTCTTTGGTCCTAACCGAACCTACATGCAAAATTTCGTGAATATTGGTCCATAACTGACAGACACACATGTCTTGATGGTCTTAGCTAGTTGAGATATATGAATACGAATACCTCTTTTTGTATATTTTAATACCAACTATTATAAAATTGACCAGTTTATTATGCTTTGTGGTTTAGGCCTTCAAAATAGCTTATATTGACTAGATATAAAACCTGACTTTTGCAAGCCCTAAATTTCAAATTACAGACATATCGACGCCTCCGAACCATAGTATGCTAAGTCGACTTAGCGTGTTTTAAAGTTCTATACGTTTTTAGATACTATGGTCCTTAATTTACATTCACTGAAATTTTGGTAATCATCGGCCAATCCAAACCAAAGTAATAAGCAAAAATGTACTTAGCATGGCACGTACGATTAATGAAACTTCCATACTTTGAAAGCTTCTACTGAAAAACTCACTTTTCAGACTTAGCATACTATGGTTCGGAGGCGTCGATATCATGATTTAACAAATGTACCTTATGTCAACACAATATCGTAATTAATAAATTGTATTTGTTTCTTTTTATTGCAGGTAATATTCATTTTTAATGCATAAGTATCTAGAAAATAGATGTAAGTATTATTTTGCTGATAACTATATGTATTTTATTTAATCCAATTTATATGGATATAAAATGTGAGGATATAGAAATGTGAGTACCATTAAATGAGATCTATGAAAATTTATACATTTCGTGGACTTTTTATTCATCATAAAGCATCATACTACCAATATTTAATTTTGACCTTCATGTTATTCTATTCAATATTCTCTGAGCTCTCATTGAATATTATTTTATCGGTTCTATCATTTTTTTTTTTTCACCAAAAAATGTATTTTTTGGAAAATTCGTAGAATAAGTGTGGTAGAATTACCAATTTACCCTCGTTTCTACCGAACCTAACGCATATAACCTTGGTTGTGATTATTAAAGGGTTAAATTTTCCCACATGGATTACTTTGGTTTGATAGGTATTTTCTAATTTATTTTTTTCTTTTCAATATAAATTTCAAAATATTTGCTTTGGAAACTGAACATAATTTGGCAGATGATTGGCAACGATAAGAGAAAAGTGGGTCGGGTCGATTCGTACAAAAGTTCATTTATTTTATAAAACCAAAAAAATTACAAAAAAAAACCAACATGGCTGCTTGTGAAAATATTATCATTATTATGCTATCATATTTCATATGAACTCATCGACGCCTACCACATTTCAATGGCCCACATTTGGCGAAGATGGAGGGGATGTTATATGAAATAACATCGAAAACTTATAGCCTTAGTATATGGATGTACATATGTATGCACGTTGCTGTTCGTTGGCAATAACATGCATAATTTATTATTGCCGATTTTTATTATTCATACAAATCCACCCAACAAGTAGGGGTGGTGGATGGAGAGAGGGAAGGATAACGTGAATCGCCTGCAACGCCACACATCCAAATAAGTGGCGATGAGTATCATAAAAATTATCATCAGGTCTTTGGTTTATTGCACTCGTATCGCATTAGTTAGTGGAAGGGTCCTTTGGAGTGTCATAATTTTGGGTCAATTGCTGTTGTCAAGGTTTAGCTGTTCGGTTTTCGTTTTTTTTTTTGTTTGGTACACCATACCCAACAGTTATTAATAAAATTATGTTCAGCTGTAATTGTGTTATGTGTTTTGGTTGTTGTTGTTGTTGAATGTCGCGCTATAGTCATTGCCGAGTTTTTATGTGAGCACTTCAAAACCGTCCGACATACCAATAAAAATGGACAAGTTCAATTTGAAGCCGGAATAATAACAATAAATGTTCATATTAAATGTGAAGTACATAAAAAGGATACAAGGATAATGCCCGAGTCCTTAATGCTTAATGAGAATACTTTATTGGTCATATTGTTTACTGCGGCATGGTATAAGGAGGGACGCGAGTGAAAAAGCCAAAAACAGATATTGCAGACATTTTATGGGCTATTTAGGAGGGAAATTCTCAAAGAACATTTGTGGGTTGTTCCAAAAAAAAAAAAAAGGAAAAAAAAACGTGTGGAAATTGCATAGAATTATGACACTTTAT
>NW_026872454.1:0-13204 GCF_032173495.1 Musca vetustissima
ATCGTCCTAAGGGCGTGTTATGCGAAGAATGGTAGGAATTTAATAGCAAATGGAGAAGACCCTTAGGAACTCACCTCGAATCCTGTTAGTAGTTTCACCAGCGTTGGTATACACTCCAATATAATGTCATTACGTTCATCTTGAGCCGACATTGAGATTCTGGATTTAATATGTTAAATACGTTTCAAAATAATCGGAATAATATTTTGGCATATTTGTCTGAGGATAGGATATTATTATTTTTATTTTTTTGAATTTCCAAACCAATTACCAATTACTTCTAATTACCAATTACCTTTAATTACAATGCCGTTTCTAAAGTTTTGATGGCGTTGCGGAATTGGACGAAATAGCTTTAAAACGTAACTGATAAAAGCCAGAATCAAAACAAACAAAGATTAGATCTTAGGTCGAAATTCGGACGAATCGGGGAATCAAAAGCAATGAACCTATTAGACTTGCTCAACAGAAACATTGAAAGAAAAACGTTCCACCCGATATCAGAATTACGTACATGAATTAACCCGTTCATACAACACTATTCATAATTCATATCATCAGAGTTTTTTATTTCAAACATTTTGTTTCTTGTTTTACACCAAAAATGTAACATATTTTAGTGAATTACATAGGGATCTAAATAGAAAAAATAATTCTCTTTCTCCTGACTATAGTATGAACCCATATCTATTTACTTTTCATTCATGTTTTCCATTTTTTCTGAAAATGTTGTTGTTTTTAATACATTTTTATATTTTCTCAATTCAAATGTCACATACTGTCACAAATAAAAATTTGGAGAATTTTTTGTTTGAGTTGCCCCACATTTGTTTCTTGTTTTGTACGCTAATTAGAACCAAGGGAAAAGAAATGCATATTGCATTATGTAGAAAATAAAATTTACATCCTGCTGCATATATAAAAACTATACAATTTTTTACTTTTCATTCATGATTTTCAATTTTACTGAAAAAGTTTGAAAATTTCATAAATATTTTCAAACTGTCAAAATTAATTTATTTTCGATAAACACTCTCAATTGTTAGGGATGGGACAAATTTATTGGTTATTCAGAGAGTGATTCGAATTGAACAACGTACAAAAGTCGGTGTTCGCTCAGACAATTTTGTATGGGGAACTAAGTAATTCCTTCATAATTAATGGTCGAACAACGAATGAGAGAGCGAACAACGCTCGTCTGTACATGGCATAAAAGTCGACTTTTACACTCGTAATTCGTCTGAGGGATATTTTAAATTCAATACGGCAGCGAAGTTGGATGAGATGCTATCCTTTGCACCGGCCGAAATACAAAACGTTCCACATGCTATAATTAATATTAATAATTGAAGGTAAAGGAGAATATTGGATAAAAAATTAAATCAAAACCAATTACCAACCAACCTCAGTTGTTTACGAATGAGTGTGAAGCATAACTGCTAAGGCTTTTGTATAGAAAGAAGACATAGAAGGGATGGAAATCAGCTGATAGTATTACGGATGCCGTTGAAAAATAAAATTCGTCAGAGCGTTATTACACAGATCATTTTGGCGCGTTAAAAAAAAACGGCGCACATAGTTTCAGTTGAAAAAACACAAATATCAAATCAATATTCCAGACTTTAATGGAAATGGGAATATGTTCGATTATTTATTTGGATTATCTTAATAAAATATTTGGTATGTTCCAGTACTTTTTTAATAGTAAATCTAGTAAAAGGCAAACATTTTAAAATTGCTCTCAGAGTACAAAATAATTTGAAAAGTTCGGGAACGCAAATCTACTAAATATGCCAAAATTAGATGGCAATACTTCAAAATCAAGATAACAGCCCATGGAATAATAATAGAAGGTAACAGCAAGTGTTGTTGTACAAAAAACGATACAACAACCACATGGAAATTTGTTGTTGTAAGTTCTACTAGTGTCAACTCATTTGACAGAAAAATGTAAACAAACAAACAAATTATCATCAAATTATTTTTATTTTGAAAATGAAATATTTTCGAATCCTCAAAATAAAAATTGAAAAACATGAATGAAAATCTATCAAATTTATATTTCTATCGCTTCCACATCTTTCCTATAATTGAGCCATTGCTATATATATGTGTAACTCATATGAAAATGCTGGGAATATCGAGTTATTCCTTGAAGAAAGATTTGCTTTCTCAAACTTTCCCAGCAGGCAGATTGAGTAAATTGAATATGGAAGCACATTTAATAAAGAACAATTTCAAATTGTATGCGTTCCCAATTTTCCTGTTGGGTGATTTTTAAAAACATAATTTGTCAAATTCATATTGACACTAGTATTACGTTGGAATTAAATCAGCTGGGATTTGCTGTTACCTTTTATAATTGTACCATGATAACAGCCAAAAAGTTTACAAAGAGAACGTCATTTTGTTTTGTGCTCTCTTAAACATGATTCAATGTTTTATCAGTTTTGTGGGTTGGGGAACTATTGTGGACTAAAAGCAACACAATACTCAGAAAGAGGGAAAGTTTTGACGCTTAGGAAATCTCCGATTTTTTTTGTTGAAAATTGTATCACAGGTAGGTCTTAACCTCTTGATCATGAAAATATATGACTTATAGGAGATATCGGTTTCTGAAGTTCCGAAAATCCATATGATCAAAAGATTGGTTTTTATGGAACGATGAAGTAAACATGAGTTTTGTGATCAACAGCCCTTCGGATATATATTGGCGACCTTCATCTGGTTATTTAAGAATATAGGATAAGTGTACCAATCATCAGCACTTTAAGGATTTGCCAATCTTTAATCCTTGGCCATTCCGAGTGTATTTGTCCAATACTTTAAATGTTAGTTCATTTGCTTCGAAAAAAAATCCAATTAGTTATTATTAAAAATCTGAATTTTGCAAACTTAGTAAAATAGTGGATTTTCTAGTATTCGGAGAAAGAACAGAATGTAGCAAAAGCCAAAAAGTAGATTACGAAAGAGTTTTGTTGATGTTTTCTGATCTATTTTGACATTCTCGTAATGTGTTTTCCACTCGGTTTAAATACGCTAACATCCGCTGGTTACATGATATGAGTGGTATTAAGCAGCAATGCATATAATTCTCACAAAATTGACTCCATGGACTTAACGATTTATGGCCTTCAACAAAAAGCAGGATTTGCCGAGGGATATGGTTCTCCTCAATCCATTTATGAACACAATTGGTTATGTATTCAAAAAAAAACTTCGCTGTTAATTCATCCAGTTTCTGATTTTCCAAGGAACCAAGAGTCGTCTGCCCGACTATGTCTTTGGGCACTCTGGTAAATGGAAATACAACCATTGGATTGACCGTTTCTTTTTCGTTTTCTCTTTGAATTGAGTATACATTTCTGTAACCCTTTGGTGCTAAAACATTTCCAGTTTTGGGACACATGGAAAAACTTGTCTCATCGCCATTATCGCCAAATTCTGGATGTATCCTCTAAAATATCGAGAGCATTGTTATCCTCCAAGAACATTTTTAAATCCATTTTCTTATGTTCTCTTCTGTAATAAAGGCTCTCCCTTTTGTAATGCACTCGGATTCCCGTAAACTTAAATCGGGATGTCGTTAAAAAAAAAACCAAAAAACCACTTCCTACCAAGACTTTTGTTTTTAAAGGGAGTATATTTATTGTCGTCTTTAATAATTGCTTGCACGGTGGACCTTCAGATGTGCACACATAGCCATTTAAGGGGACGCTCCCATTCTCGGGGTCAATTTTTTTTTATTTAATTCGATTCTACACTAATTCAAGAATGTCTCTACAAAATTTCAAGTGAAAATCTCAAGAACTCTTGAAGATAAAGCCGATTTATTGTGTCAGCATCAAGTGATGGCTAAAGGGTTTCTCAAACTTTAAACGCGTTTTTCTCTTTTTCGAATGGCGGGCACGATAACTCAAAAACTAATAACCCAATCGATTCCAAATGTTTACACGTTTCTCTGTGAGTGAAGAATCGGTGAAGATCTTCCTTGTTTTTTAACTTGATTTTTGGTCAAAAATCGGCGATTTTCCAAAAATATTTTTCCAAAGGTCCGCCATTTTGTTAATTTAGTTCATACGAGAGCCAGTCATGTACTCTTTCTAACACCGTTGGAATTTTCGGATTCCGATGTTCCAGTGAGGAGTTATCATGCCCGCCATCAAAAATAAGGACTTTTCTTTAATTACAAAAAACAACAACAAAGCAATAACAAACATTTTTTGTAAATTATTTTTCTTCTCTTTTAAATCTTCAAATATATATGTGCAAAGTTACAAATCTTCACAAGTATTGGTATTGATTTACCAGCCCATTGAAAATCTTGAAAAATTATAGTCGAGAATGGGTGGGGTTCCCTTAAGTCATTTTGTCTCTCTCTTTTTCTTATTTTTTATTCCGTTATTTTAATGCTTGGTTATTACTGTTTTAGTTCAGAAAGTGTCGACTATTGGTACATGCCGACATTAGGAGCACTTACCCTATCTATGGACAAATGGATAATTTAAAAATTGGCGCAAAATTATAAATTCAAACAGTTTCCGAACGTCAGTCTCTGAACCGTAAGTGAAACAAATTGTATTTATAAAATTTTCAAACTTTTTCAGTAAAATTGAAAATGATGAATGAAAAGTAAAAAATTGTCTAGTTTTTATATATGCAACAGGATGTATTTTTTTTCTACATAATGCAATATGCATTTCTTTCCCCTTGGTTATAATTAGTGTACGAAATAAGAAACAAATGTTTCCCCACTCAAACAAAAAATTCTCCAAATTTTTATATGTGACATTTGAATTGAGAAAATATAAAAATTTATAATTAGCCAAATATTATTAATTTGATTTTATAATTATAAGTATATAGATATGGGTTCATACTATAGTTCGTTGTTCGAATACCCATCAGAACATGGAATTACAAATTTCCAAATGTAGTGATTTAGTGAAATAGCCCCCATATGATTTACGGTATAGTCCTCGTAGGCTAGACTCGTATATTTTTTGAAATAGCCTTTGAGTACAAACTGAATTTACTGTAATTTGGTATTATATGTTATATATAAATATTGGTCTCCTTTTTTGGGTAGCGCACATATATTAGTATCTCCCAAAGTGGATGTAATATAGTATTTTGGATCATAATTGCAAAATGTTCCATACCATAACATTTACGTATGATTTGAGGTATTGTGAATATCGAGTTCATGGTGGAGGGTATAAATCGACGTTTTACTTGTCGTATCAAAGTGAATTAGTCTTAAGGCTGAAGGTATAAAAATTACGTTTTAAACAATGTTCCTTCGTACGTATGTAATTTTTAATATTATTTACATTTGTAGACTACATGGAGACTACAGGAGAATTGCTATTAATTTGTTGATCCTTGTAAAATCATTCACTAATTTGGAAGATTGGAAAGTTATTGGACTTGAAAATTTTTCTTGTGATAGGATACTACAACTATGTGGCTACACCATAATAATATTCAATATTCATGTGATATCCAGACATCCATGTCAGAGAAAACTTAAGACAGTTGTGTGAGATAACCATAAAAATTATTGCTACATAACGCATGCATGCATTTATGCTAAATAAGTAATTTTAATAAGAAAAAAAAAGAGAAATTTAAAATTCCATTGAAATCTAATAAAAAATCGACAGCCAAACCAACCTGTTCTGCAAACATTTTAAATCATGCTGTATAGAAATTTTATACACGTTGCCCTCTTTTAAAAAATTAAACCCAATTATTTATAATTTTAATAATTACTTGAAGTCCCATGGTGATGTGGTTTTCCCAACTAAAACAAACTACACACATATGCACGCAGTTAAATAGACACACTGGCACACAAACCCCTCAAATTTGTTGTTGTACCTCTGTCTTGCCTAGACCAGACAGTATGGCACCAGACTGTCTGGAAATGAAACATTTAGAAATTGTCCAGCCTGAGGGATCCTTTTACAGAAAGAAAAGAACAAAAAAAAAACACATGTAACAGCATAGCAAAGTACTTGTACTAAACTAAACGCTCGCGCATGCACACTCACACACAAATTCCAACACATGCTGAGCCTCTGAACAGACAGACAGACTGACGTCTGTATATCTATCTTCGCCCTTGGCCTGTCATTTAGAATACTATTTATTTATTCGAGTCCGATTCCAATTCTCAACTACTTGAAAATCTGAAGTTAGTAACAATTTGTTGCTTTACTCCAATTACAAGGACCCTCTGCGCCTCCTCTTTCGTGTAGTATGTACACGAGTATGTGGTATGAAATTATTAATATTTTCAAATTTGTTATTGGGCTCAGCACTCTCTCCTCCATATTGTTGCCTTCCACACAATAAATTTGTTCATCCAATTTTATGCATTTTAAAGATCAAATTACTGCTCTGGTACTGCCTGGTAAGTTGTTATTTGATATGCATGGATCCTTTTTTGTTTCTTTTGGGATATATGAAATTTTTTAGCTATATATCTCCAAGGCAAGACATGTTTTGTATCCAGACATGTTGGCATCGTGAATAGCATCATAGTCTCGCTGGAGAGCAGACAGTGTGTCTCTTTTTTTTTGTTGGCCGATGAAGTTCAAGGAAATTTGTGGAAAATTCTTGGAAAACATTTGGCCGATGTGATTTGTTATTGTAAATCAACAGTGATGGTGGGAGAGAGGGAGACAGAGAGCAAAAGGGAGTGTGCTTGATATTTGCCTTTGGGGGAGAGATTGACATGTGTTTTATTTAAAAATCAATTTGAAAAGTTTAATTTGATTGATCTGTTAATTTGCTTTAATGGATTTCCATTATGTATTTATAAAATAAGATACGAGTTAATGGATTGCATATTTTTCATTGTTTAATATCGTATGATATGGATTTCAAAGTGTTACAGATATGAAATACAAACGAAGAAGAAGTGTTACACATCCGTCTCAAAGAGGTGCTGTAGCATAATACTTATAGTGTCAGAATTTGTCGGATTTAACGATTTCAATTTGGGGAATAAGAGAAAGAACGAGATGAAAAGATGGAGAGCTCTTAAGATTTACTTGTCTCACAATAATATAAATTTGGTAATCTCAAATATATACAATAACGTTTCCAGTGAAAATTATGTAGCAACTTTTGTTGATAGCATCTTAGGATTAAAATATATTAGAAAATTCCGTCGATCACGAAGAGGTATTTCAGATAGTTGTCGACCATCATTTATCATAATTTATAGTCCCGACGGGGTCAGCTCGATTCGATTATCCGGTACCTCTGGTAGAGCAGCAGGGTCTCTAGGCGCCGGTTTTTGGGATTCGTGTTTCGAGATAGTGGGTTGGGCTTTCACCACACCCTTACCCCTCTTGTCAGGATTCTCCATCGACACTACCGACGCGTTCTAAATATAACTTCGTGCATCTAACGACTGCGTGGATCTCTTTTAGCAGGCGGCTGTTGCTCATTCGAAGACCTTATTCTATTCACAGCCGTGGGCTGTATTGGAGATTTGGCTCCCGGAGTTGCAACCCAGCAGTCGCATGAACCTGCTTCGTGTTCGCCACATATTTTTAATACAGCAATAACTGCCCAAATGCCATAACCTTGGATTACGGTTTCGACATTTCGGCAATGGGTGGATTTACAGAGGGCGGTTGTGCCTTATCAGCTTTTCTGGAAGAGGCCTTTTTACGGGCTCTCCATGGGATGACTTCGAAAGTCCCTTACCCTCAGTTGCAGTAGATGATGATGTCAGGGATTTCTTTGCGCTCAATTTCCCTTGGGAAATGCTGAAGGCTCAGAAGTCCTAGCCACCATCGTCCTAGTTGTGCTCGGGCCACCGACAGTTTTCACCTCTTTTGAAGGGGCTACCATGGTAGACTTTGTACGTGGTGTAGGAATTCTATCAATTAAGAAGTCTCTCGCAATATCATTCGGATAGTTCCTAGAGATCTTCCGGATGTATTTGAGGTTCCTCCTAAAGTAGCAGTAATTAACCGCCCTCCGGTAAATCTTCTTATCAAAAATCTATTTGGCGTTAGTTCGTTTAATGGATCCCGGTTCCCATGAATCATCCTGGATAAATCATCCACCTTTACGATGGGGAGCTCATCGGCTGACTGCAGTCAGCGTTTGAGAGGACTCACCTTGATTTGGAGAAATCGCCAGGGTAGCTATTGTTTTAGCCACGTCTTCGTCTTCCTCGTTTGTCAAGGGCTAGTCTTTCCAGAGTTGATTCGGGATGCTCTCCTGACTAGGACGGAAGTTGTCGGTTTCCTCTATAGGCAATAGACTTGTAGGCTCGGACGGACAATTTAATAGATGGTGTCGTGTGGGCTTTGCTGGCAGGAGGGGCACCTGTTTAGGGCTCCGGGGACAATGCGCTCTCGATACGAGTTGAGAACATTGCTGGTCTGGTCTGGTAGAGTTCAAGACTGAGGGACCCAAAAAAAGAATACATTCACATTGTTTTTTTTATTTTAAGAAGAGTGTGGGTATTAAAATTCTGCTCCATAGAATAGGGATTTCGTGAAGATTTGAAGTCGACAATGACATAGCATCGTACCATGGTAAGGACTAGGTGGCTAAGCCTGAAATACTTGTTGATGCGCCTAGATATCAACAAGGCTCCATTGTAATACAGTCGGGACCCTGACTGCAAACAGTAGAACACTGATGGGCACGAAGTTGCATGACAACTCAGGGTTAGGGAGGTCACTTTGGAAGGTAGTAACCTAAGACCTTGGTCAGTCTTGGGATCATAGACTCTTGGTTATTTTCTCCGAGACTCTCCCCAGGACCCGCTGATTGTCTGCGACTTTTTATTTGATATTCACAGCTATACATAGAATAATATTGGGCTTCCCACTAACCGCAAACTCCTATGGTGAGCAGAGCTGAATGCCAACGGACATTCAGCTCTACTCCCCTGTTTCCTTTATCCAACCTCACCCCATGGCACCCCATAAGGTAAATAGTTCTGGAACCGATATGTATATGGAAACCAAAAAATCGAAATAGAGTAATATCCGACGTATAAGTATTTATGTATGTACTTAAAGTGAGAGAGAGAGGAAAAAATCAGATTTTTAATATTATTGTTCATTTGTTTTATTTTTATTTATTCCTTTATATCATTATATTATTTTCCTTAACCTATAACTTATAAACAAAATATCACATTTAACAATTTTAAAATTTACAAACAACAATGACATTTTAAAACCCAGCCACAGCTTCACTTAATACCCCATAATGGCATCTATGGAAAAACTTAATTTCGGTTTCTTGCTGTTAACCACTGTTTGGGGAACTTCCTCGACTGTTGCTGTTGTTTCTTGGGCAGGTGTTACATAAGGATGCATGAAATTGGCATTGATTGTAGGCATAGAGATAGTAGCAGCAGCAGGATATGGCAATAGATAGTTATTTTGTAAAGTTTCGTATTCATAGAGCATCGTTTGCGGCTGAGTAATTTGGCTGACAACGGCGGCGGCATTCAAGAGGGTAACATCACTAACTTGATTCAATTCTGGGTCGGCGAAGGCACGACGCTTACGTATACGCTCGACGAGTGGTGAATTCCAGGCAGAAAAATGTTGATTGTATTCTGTAAGGAGAAGAGGTGGAAGAGGAAATATAAATTAGTAATTGTGGAAAAATGGTTTTAAAATTTAAATACTTTTTGGAATTCAATTTATTTTTTTAAATTTTAATTTTTTGTACGGAAAGAATTACAAAAAACTGGTAAAGAAGTCTATACTTACTTTCCATGGCAGCATTGGCATACAATGTTGACTGTTGGACATTCCTTAAACGTTGTTTGTAAATCTTTTTCTGTTCCATTAAAGCTTCCTGGGTACGTTGGTAGACGGCCGAAGCAGCAGCAGCTGGTTGATGACACGATTGTCCCGAATTACTATCATCGGAGTTGGTCTCATCGGCATTTGTATGGCTTTCATCGACCAATGAAGTTTGTTGACGCCTTAATGCCACCTGGGCAGCCATAACCCTTTGACGATCCACTACCAGTTGGCAATTTTGACAGGTACATTCACGCCAACGACATAACTTTTTGTGACCTTTGACACAGCTGATGACACCGTGATTGCGGCAACGGGCACACTTGGGAGTACGCAACATGCGGCGGCGTTCCTTAATCGATTGCGGTGAACCCGACGACGATGATGTTGAAGATTTTGAACTGGACATTTCGTCAGATGAATATGAGCAAGTAGTGGCAGATAATTCCGTTTTGTTATATAACATGTTTGTGGGTATTTTTTTAAATAAATTTTTAAATTGAATTATTTTGTCTTGAATCCGTAGCTGTGTTTCCTTGTAGTGACTATTTAAAACTGACCTTAACACTGCACCCACATGTCCTCTTATACACGATTTTAAGGATTCTCTTCTTGTATTTATTCGACTCTCTAAGAAAACAAATGCACAAAAATCAGGCAGACAGTCTGTCGTCTATGTCTAAGTGGTTCGTTCGGTCGTCCAGCCGTCGTAAATCACTTCATTTGGGGGAAAATTTCACACTTGACTTGTTAAACACACACAACGGACTACCTCTTCTCGAGAACAGTGGGTATTTAAAAACGCCCAACTACAACTGCCCTGGTTTGCCGTTGGAGATCTCAAGTGGTCCATGTGCCGTTATGTCTGCCTGAGTGCCTGTCGTCCTGAGAACATATGAAATTGTGGGTGTCACTCGCTCTCTCTCGCATGACAATGATGCGTTCACGATCACGCATTCACACTTTCCCTTTTTCCACCATTTGATTTTGACTATTTTTTTGTAGACAGTTTGTCTGCATTTGTCTCCGCAATTTTCAATTCTTGGTATCGGATTGGTTGGGTCATTCCTGTGGTCGCGCTCTCTCTTTTTTCTGAAATCTATAAATAAATCGACCAATAGCTGTTTTCAATATTGTCGCCTAATTTCACACCCCTTTTTCCAATCACAAATAATTAGCAAGTGATTGGAAACGAATCTTTCTAAAATCTTCTTTCGAATAATTAAAAAAAAAATTGGATTTTTGTTGGGGTTGTTTTCATAAACACGTTTTTTGGATTTATTTTCTTTGTTTTATTTTTTTGTTTAATATTAGTTTAAATATTAATAAATAATATCTTAAATATCAACAATCAATTACAATTAGACATCTCATTTTTTGTTCTTTGTCTTTTCTTATTCATTTCGTTATGTTTTTCTTTTATTTATTATTTTGTTTGGCATTCTGTTGGAAATTGAATGAAATAAGCATCTCTTGTTTATATATGTGTATGATTATTATTGTTATTTATAATCAATAAATATTTTTTTATTTATAATATTAATTATAAACAAATTATAAATTGGGTTTAAATGCAGTTTACTTCTTAGGAGAGAGAGGTATGAAAAATGCCAAGGGGGAAGAAATTAAAAAGAGAATCTTACAGAGCAGCAGCAGAGTTTCTTAAAAAAGTTGCATGTGTAAACCCCGAATTACTGAAAAAGAATACATCGAAATGTTAAAAAATGTTTTTTTTTTTAATTTCAAATTGTTCGTGTCCGGCGGACAGACACACGTGGATAGATTGGTTTAGGTATTCGAAATATAACGATCGGTATATTAAAAACTGGGTCTAACAGAGATATATGTGAGGGAAAGTCTGATATGATTTCCAGTATTCGTTGGTGCCAACAAGACTATTTAAAATACCTAAAATGGATCTTTTGGATCTTGGATCTTTTATAAAATTACCTATATTGCAATTTATTATAAAAATTTTCATTATTTTTTTACATTTTTCCAAAGAGTTTTTATAGTAGTCTCTGTTAATGACAAAATATTTCCTAAAATATTAAAGAATCGAAATTTGTGGGTAGCGTTCTTTGGGCGCCATATCTTACAATGAACGAATATCGATTATTTTCGATAGTGAGAGATTTTCTGCACAAAGTGTATCTAAAATATCAATTTGGAAGCAATTCGGTTGTAAAACGTGTTCATCAACTTCAAAATATTTCAAACTTCGACAAATATTGACAAGGTTTAGAAAACGAAAAATTATATTATATATAATATATATATAATTATATTATAATTATATATACCGAAAATTGCATAATATTTGGATTTGTGTCTTTAGATGCTTCAATATTGATCATTTTTGTTAGGGAGATTCCCAGTTAATCAGAATCCAGTATAGCTAAACACCTAATGGGTAAATGTGCCCGATTCGCAATTTCCAAGGCTACCTATGCGCAATTCCAATCACTGTGAACCCGAAATACAAAACTACAGTCAATGCGATTGAAAAATGTTTCGAAAGCGCTCAAAATGCGGGGACTTAACATATAAAGGTAATTCAAATGGCGCCGAAAATTTGATTGGAATTCAAGAACAAGACGTTAATAGTTTCCTAGAGAAAATGGGAAACAATCAGAATAAATGAACGAGCAACAATCCCTAAGACCTTCACGGATCCTACATGTAGAGAAGAAAGTCATACAATACATCACAAGGTAACAACAAATGATTCCAGAAAATCGGTAAAAATGGCGCCCAATACGTAATTGGAACTGAAGACGAAAAACTTAGCAACTTAGCAACTCGGGAAAACATGTTTTAAGGTATTGAAGAAGCTCGACTATATACAGGGTGAGATGAAAAAGCTGCAACCAACTTCAGACTTCTGTCATTTCTGAGCCACTCGTGCGACACTGTTAAAATTATTCCAGTGACAGCTCATTATATTGTTTACAAGCGTACAAAAGCATTTTAGGGAGAATTTTCCAGAAAAAAACTTATTCGTGATGGAATTCAAGCGTCTCAATGTAATTTCTTAGAGCACTCCAGCATTTAAATGTGAATAAATGTTTTGTGTCTCGTACAATCGCTCGTTACCATGATACTGGTAGCGTAGCCCGACGTCAAGGAAGTGGACGGAAGAAAACAGCAACATCAGCAGAAATTGTTCGGAAAGTAAAGAAGCTACTTGATCGAAACCCGCGTAGCAGTGGCTCCTGAGCTGAACATATCGCAATATTCCATTCGGCAAATATTGAAAAATGAGCTCGTCGCAACAGAAAGAAAATAGACTCAAAATAACTAAAGTGTGGCTTCGCTTGGCCGAAAGTGGTGAACTGCCGAATTTGGTTTTCTCCGATGAGAAAACATTCGTTGTCCAGCAGTTTGTAAACAAACAAAATGAT
>NW_026872455.1:0-13355 GCF_032173495.1 Musca vetustissima
CCTTCAGCATTTCATTGACTTGAGGTAAGCTTAGGGAAATTTACATGTAAATATCCTTTAGTATTTTGTGACCATAAATATATGCCTGTATGACATGGACACATAACGGACAGCCATGTTAAAGTGGTTATTGAATTGGGACCGCAATTAACAACAAGACCAATATTAAAAAAAAAAAAAAAACAGTATGGAAAGTAGTAAAGTAGGATGGGGCTAGGGATGGTCCGTGGGACGAATTTAGAAAACGCCATATACCTGTATAAAATGTAATACATGTAGTACACGTCAATTATTTTAATATTATTACCATATACTGTTATTTTCAAGAATATATATTATTTTTACATATATCTGACTATTCCTTACTAGAACTGATAAAAAAATTCTAAACTTTTTGGTGAAGAAAATTTTGAAATTGGATATGAATATGTAATTTCCAGTTTGATTTATAAAAATAGCTATTTTGTCAAAAACTTAATGGGTTTGGGTGGGTTTCCGACGTTTATGACGTATGTATTATACGTCGGAAATGCATTCGTTTGTTACAATGTGACAAAATTTTGGACTACATATAGTACGCTATGAAATATAAGAACTTTGGTATATTAGTTACATTAAATCGGACGAATATATATATATATATATATATATAGATCTGAACCTATCTTCAATAAACTCAGCACAGTCTCAATTCAGTTCCTTATGACAAATTTCGTTCAAATCGAAAGATATTTAGGGACTTTGGTACACCAATTACATTAAATCACCATATACATTATATATGGGAGCCTTATCTAAATTTTAACCGATTTTAACAAATCTTAGCACACATCATTCTAGGCTTAATTCAGTAAGCTGTACCAAATTCCATGAAAATCGAATTGGTGCACCATTTACCTCAAATTGGACGAAAATACACCATTTACTTTAAATCGGACGAAAATATATATGGGAGCTATATCTAAATCTGAACCGGTTTTCAAGAAACTTTGCACACGTCGTTGGCTTAATTCAGTACGCTGTGCCAAATTTCGTGCAAATCGAAAGATATATAGGGGCTTTGGTGCACCATTTACGAAAATATATGTGAGCTATATTTAAATCTGAACCGATTTTCACGAAACTTAGCAAACATCATTCTAGGCTTAATTCAGTACGCTGTGCCAAATTTCTTGCAAATCAAAAGATATATAGTCACTTTGGTGTACCATTTACTTTAAATCGGACGAAAATATATATGGGAGCTATATCTAAATCTGAACCGATTTTCACGAAACTTTGCACACATCGTTGTAGGCGTATTTCAGAAAGATATTTATGGACTTTTGTGGACCATTTACATTAAATCGGACGAAAATATATATGGGAGCTGTATATAAATCTCGATCGATTTTTTCCAATTTCAATAGGGTTCGTCCTTGGACGAAATAAACGAGCTGTGCCAAATTTCATCCCAATCGGATAATAAATGCGACCTGTACTTTGTTTACAATTTAATATTGACAGACATGTCGGACATGTATAAATGGACTTAGAAAGTGATTCTATGCATATTCTCAATAGGAACCATGTGTATATCTCATTTGCCTGTTACAAACATATGCACAAAGGCATAATACCCTGTACCCACAGTGTGGAGAGGTATAATTATGAAATATTTAATGGTTGAAACATGAGATATTTTGTTTATAAAAATTCTATAATCTATATATGGGAAATTACAAAAATCTTTTAAATTCCCTGAAGCTGAGGTTTGCAAGGTTATAAGTATACCCTACACAACTATGTTGTCAGGGTATTATAGCTTTGTGCAGCCCAAAGAGTTGTAACGCCGCGAAATATTGGTCCTATACCCACCTTTAAGTATACCGATCGTCGATCTAGCCATGTGTGTCCGTCCGGCTATTCATTATAGTTTGTAAACTCGATACAGCCCACGATTCTGGACCAATCGCTACGAAAATGTCGGGTTTCTGGGTTTCTATGTATTACTATTACATATAACTTATAATGTATTTATTATTTATAAGTTAAAATTATATATTATATATAGCTTATTATTCATAATAAATAAAATATCAATCACTTGTAATATTATTCAATATTATCACTGTATTGAAATTATTTACATAATAATATTATCATATATATTTTTAATATATACATGATTTTATTTAATTTTAAACATTGCACTTTCTGTACATTTAAAGATATTAACATCTCTATTCACTTGCGTTTCGCAGACAGCGCAATGTAACATAAAAATGTTTTTCATTTTTGCATTTTATCTCAAGTGGTATTAGCGAAAATAAGCCTGTTTATGTAAACCTTTTTCAATGGCTACTGGTACTGGCTACACAGATTCACACACATATACACACACGAAGAAATTAATCCCTATGGAATGGGTGGAGGATGATGGCTTGTTATGGTGGTTTTATCAACATATATGCTTCTGGAATGCTTTAATGTGTTTGTGTGGCCATGTAAACCAACTTTTCTATGGTGTGAGGATATGTGTTTAACTTTACAAGTTCATGTTGTTAACCAGGTGAAAGGTATGTATGTAAATAGTAATGGAAGGCCATTGAAGTTGTTGGTGTATATGTCGATTTTGCTCATTGTAATAACATACTTTTAAACCATTTTCAAATATCTTAATAAATAAGTAGTAGTTATTTTAAAATGCAAGTGAATGTATCTTTATAAGCTGTATATATCTTATTTAGAAGTTATTGTGATAATCTTATAGTGTTAAATAGTAGTATTATAGTAGATTCATTAAGATACTTACTTCAGATGTTTAATTTGTTGTAATACCAATAAGACAAAGGCTCTTTAGAAACGGGTTTCCTGAAAAAAAAGAAACAAAAACGAATAAATAAATATATTAGAGATTAGAGATTCAATGAAGAATTTTGTATATTACTTATATGTAATTTGTGCAAAGAGATTTTTGGCCATATTTTTGTTTCCATATTACTTCTCCCCGAATTATGGCATCAAATTACACATTTATGGTCCTCACATCTGATCAAATGTTCCATTAAATAATCAATGATGAACGACACTACACAATTAAGAAGACAAAACTATAGCGCCATAGGAACTGAATAAAATAAATACTGGCTAAAAAAATATACAATTATCTATATAATACCAGTAAGGAAAGTCGTAAAATCGGACGGGGCCAACTTTATGATAACCTTCACTTTATGATAACCATCAAGAGAGATGCATCCTAACATATATCGCATTTTTATCTAAAAGTGTTCGGACTTAGAAAAATCCATAATCATATCATATTGTAACCTATAATAAACTTTTCATTTTGACAGATATAGAGTCGTTTACTACAATGCGATACAATTATAACAATCGGACACCCATTAATATTTTGGAGCCCAATTAACACGAAGTCGGTCGCAAATTAATTTGGCATAGTCTGCATTTCTGCAGAACGCAGTTACGTCATTCAATCTGACACACATGAAAAGTTTGATGAACCATTTACTTAAAATCGGATGAAAATATATATGGGAGCTATATCCAAATCTGGACGGATTTCAAAGAAACTTTCTAAACATTAGGTTACAGTAAATTCAGAACGTTGTGCAAATTGTTTTGTGAATCGGACTAACTCTGGATTTTTTGTGCACGAGTTACTTCAAATCGGACAAAACTACATTTGGGAGCTATATCTATCAGAACAGATTTCAACGAAACTTTACACGAGTTGAGCTACAGTAACTTTAGTACGTTGTGTAAAATTTTGTGGCAATCGGTCATATTTTGGGTCCTTGGTGCACCGCTTACTTTTATTCGGACGAAAGTATATATGGGAGCTATATCTAAATCTGAACTGATATCAACAACATTTGGCACACGTTAGGCTATACTAATTTCAGTACGTCGTGCAAAATTTTGTGGATATCGGCCATATTTTGGGTCCTTGGTGCACCATTTACTTATAATCGGAAGAAACTATACATGTGAGCTATTTCTAAATCTAAACTGATTTCAACAAAATTTGACACACGTTAGGCTATACTAATTTCAGTACGTTGTGCAAAATTTTGTGGCAATCGGCTCAACTTTGGGTCTTTGCTGTCCCATTTACTTAACATCGGACGAAACTATATATGGGAACGATATTTAAATCTTAACCGATTCCAACAAAACTTAACACACGTTAGGCTATACAAATTTCAGTACGTTGTGCAAAATTTTGTGGCAAACGCCTAACTTTGGATCTTTGGTGAACGAGTGACTTGAAATCGGACGAAACTATACATGGAAGATATATGTAAATCTGAACCGATTTTGATGAAACAATCCACACGTAAGGTTATACTAATTTTTAGTACATTGTGCAAAATTTTGTGTCAATCGGTTCAACTTTGGGTCATTGGTGCACCATTTACATAAAATCGGACGTAAATATATATGGGAACTATATCTAAATCTAAACCGATTTTCACGAAACTTAGCACATGTCATTCTAGACTTAATTAAGTACACCTTGCAAATTTCGACTTTGTTTTGAGGAGTGTTTCCACTAGGACCCTTATTGTTTTTGGTAATGATCGGTTAGTATTTAGGGTATGAAACCGAAGCAAAAAGTTAATTTATTGTTTGTTTTTTCTGGTCGCTCAAGACGCCACAATTATGACCCGAACATCACGGAATTTTACACAGATACCAGACATTACTCTTTTGATGAAGATCAGTAAATATTTAGCAGTTCTAAAAAACCTCGATTTTTGCCCCGCTCACTGTTTTAGATCGGATTTTTATAGAACTTTTCCGCAATTCTAGTATGGTTACAGCAAAATCACTTTTACATGAAAATACAACAAAATCAATGAGGCCCAGAAAGAAAACCTGCTGCATTACTGGCTTCTAAAAAAAATTATAACCTTCACCACACTGTGGTACAGGGTACATTGTGTCCTCGTGAATATGTATGTATCAGGCAAAAGGAATCGCCTGATACATACATATTCACTTCTGAGTCGATTTATGCACTTTCTGAGTCGATGTCCGTCTGTCCGTCCATTTTTTTTTTTTTTTGTGAAGAAAGTACAGGTCGCATTTATTATCCCATTCGGATGAAATTTGACACAGTTCACTTATTAGGTCCAAGGACGAAACCTATTGAAATTGGAGATTTAGATATAGCTCCCATATACTGTTTCGTCCGATTTTGTGTGAATGATGCACCAAACTCCCAATATTTATCCGATTGTGACAAAATTCTGCACAGAGTACTGAATTAGGCCCAGACTGATATCTGCGAAGTTTTGTTAAAATCGTTTCCGATTTAGATATAGTTCCGTCCGATTTTTGTGAATGATGCACCAAACTCATAATATTTGTCCGATTAAGCAAAATTTTGCATAGCGAATGCAATTGAGGACAAAAATTATGTGTGATAAGGTTTATTGAAATCGGTTCTGATTTTGATATAGGTCTTATATATATTTTCGTTCGATTTGCACTATTTACACGAAATTTTGCAGAGGGTATTGAATTGAATATAGAGTGATAACAAAAAACAAATGGTGTATGCAAAGATTGTTCAATTAGGTCCATGTGTTTATATATATAGCTCCCATACATAAGTTTACTCCACTTCGTACAAATGGTACACCAAAGAATTCAAGTCTGCCCGTTTGACATGCAATTTTTCATTGTTTTCAGAATGGTATGTGTATGGGGTTTTTCAATTGGTTCAAATATCTATCTAGATAGTACATTTAATTTCGCCCAATTCCATCTCAATGTCCTCCAAAGATTCTATGGCCGTTCTATCTAGAGGATATTGTAGATATTAACATCTCTTGTATGTATCCAAAGTGGTGAAGGGTATCATATATTCGGCCCCGTCCGACTTTTGACATTTTCTTACTGGATTTTATTTGTACACTTTCATGTTTATTTTCGTATTTAAACACTTTCAGCCTCATGACGAAAGTAAAAAAAAAAATAAATCAATATTTTTTATGTTTACTAACTGCTAGTATAATCTCATCAATAATCCGATTTACTTGTAATGTGGTGTGAACACGCATACTTTTTTCATTTTTATGTTCTAATAAAAACCATAAAAAAGATTCCATCAATTAATTTTATTGGTTAATTAAAATCTTTGATTAAATAAAACTAATTTTCCATCGTGATTAAAAATCCTTTGATTTATCTACTTATAAACGCATGATTGCGTTGCCCAAAAAAAAGAAAAATAAATTAATAAAAAAAATACAACCATAAAAAATTGTTTACTAACAAAACAATTTGCAAAAAAATCAGTGGTATCCCACTGTGTAATTAAAAATTGCATGAAATGTTTGTTTAATGAAATATTTCCACATGCATACATACATACAGAATAGAAACAAAAAATAAGAAGTACCCGAAGAGGGAGAAAAAACAACATCATCAGCAACATGCAAAACAAATTGTTCGGTGGTCTAGCTGACAGCCGCAGCAACAACAGAGGCAGCCAACAAACCGAAAAAAATGAAGAAATCAATGAACTACCGCAGAGAAATACGTTAATTTTATTTATTGAAATTGCCACATTGCCGCACACACACACTCATGACGTCTGAGGGTGTGACTGACTACTGTACTGACAGGCTACACCGATTCTTCGGCATACATACAAACAACATGCATTGGTATATAGCTAGGTCTGGCAATACGTTAGTGAATTTGTTTATGCACACCATAGGAAAGTCTCCTCCACTCCCTCTCTGTCGGACGGACCACAAAGTCTCGTTTGTTTATAAACATTTCAATAGAAGTGAACATCAATTGGTTTATTCACATGGACTGGGTTGTTCTCTATTTTCTCCACCCTGCTCTTGCACTATTAACGTTCGCACACACACCCTGAACTTGAAATGTCAAGAATTAAAAAGCTAAAAATATACACATCAGTGCAATGTCCCGTTTCCTTCTCTTCCACATCGACGTCGTCGTTATCGTCTCCGCCTTTTTCTTCTTCTTACTCCTCCCTGTCGAACGATAAATATATATAATATTTTACAATAACATCATGAAGGCACTTGACGGAATGAAGTGTAATGACTTGGGTATAAATTGAAATGACACTTGTTGTGTCGAACGAGGGGAAAAGATGAATTGTTGAGTGGATATGTAGTTGACAGTTGTTTGTTGGGTTAGGTTGAGAATGTTATGGAGTGCAAATGTGAAATTTGCATAGCCTTTAATATGTGTAACACTGATTTGTGACACGTCAAAACTGTGGACACAGGTATGTCAATAATATTTAACCTTGTATTTTATAAAGACTAAAGACATATTTATCCGAACTTTTTCTGACTTAATCAATACTTCGAAACTTTTGTTGGAGATCCCCATTTAGAGGTTTCGGTGCACATTATGGTACTGGCTCTATGTGGCTACCATTCAGTTGTATGGTTTAGCGACATTTCTTGCACGGAAAATATATTCTACTTAGCTTCAATGTAGTGGTAAAGCAGGGAGAATAATAAATTCGTCTTTCATTGTGGAGGATATACTAAGATGCTCAGAATAAGTTATAAAGTACATATATAATCGCCAGAATATTTCTTATACTCAAAATTGAAGGAAGAAAATTCTAAGTGGATTTAGTGGCATGTCCGCCCATCTCTTCATATGTTGAAAGGTATACTATTCTTAGGATGTTAGATATCGAAAAGAAGATATATCGGTCAACGTCATTAAAAATAACACCAACGTCACATGTTCAAAACATCCATATTTTCAACTGAATAGCCTCTTATTTCTCAATTCGGGTTCTAAGATCTTAAAATATTTTCACACGGACATTTTTTAATTCACTGTTGGTCACTGTTTTGATATAAATTCCAGCCCAATTCCAATTTGGCATTTAGCTATTACGTTGGGTCAATCTTTTAATCGATCGGGGCAAAATTACAGCCCCTTTTTTGTAAAATGGGACTAAGATCTCCAAATGCTGAAAATTGGACAGGACATCGGGCGCCACAAAAAAAAAAAAAAAAAAAAAAAAAACAGTGAGCGGAGCAGTATAGTCGGACGGGGCCGATCATACGATACCCTACACAAATACCACGGAACTCTAACTTTCAGCAGATTTTTATTCAGAGCCTGGGCAAAATTTCGTTAAAGTTGTACCCTTTAGCCTAATTATATGTCAACAGCACTTCTTCCTTACACTGATATATTTTCCGAATATTACTAATATTCAGTACAGTCCTTCTAATTATTTATCCATATTCCCTTCAACGTGGTTGTGTTGTGATGTTCCGCTTGTAATTGTGGCTTTTAGATCGATTCGAAAAAAGTAAAAAAAGCTAAATTTTCGGTCCACTTCATCCCAAAATCATTATCTGATCATCACCGACAAATATAGACGTTGTGCTTGACCATAACTGGAACCTCATGGAACATTTCAAAGCGATCAGGTCATATTTACGCCCTCTAGTGTGGTAAAGGGGTAACTAAGTAATATGTGAAAACATAAGCACCTGTAAATATTTACGTGTAACTCCTACATCCAAATACATACGACAATATAATTGATATCAATTTAAAGGCCAACCGCTCCTCTTGGATATAATATCAACTTCTCGGCTCTATGTCCTTCAGGGATAAATATATATGCCATAGAATAAAAATTTTGTCATTTTACACTAAATTCGGGGTCCATTCGACCCACTAAATATTGACCAATCTAATCAAAACCGGCATGCTTATTCTTTGGCACGATCCCCTCCTCCATGTAGAATTTCGCGATGTTTGGGCCATAATTACGGCCTCTGGAGCGATCAGAGAAATCAGACAAAAATAAATTTTGTGGTCGATTTCATCCCCTAAATATTAACCGATTTTTACCGAAAACAATAGGGGTCTTGACTGGGCAGAACCGATCCTACATGCAAAAGGTAGGTCTACGACCAATATTTCGCGGCGTTACAAACTTTTGGGGCTGCATAAAGCTATAATACCCTGACAACATAATTGTGTAGGTTATAAAAAACTGCGAAGAAGTCCGGGATCTTTATATTAGGTTTTGTCAATACACGGATATATTTCGAACATGTTTTGCAAATTCGTTTCTTACCCTTTAATTAAGCAATTCAAAATTACGCCCCATTGGTGTAAATTGCGTCCAGGACCTTCAAAATGCGATAACTTTATATGGAACCATTCCAATACGTGGTAATATAGAGAACATTTTCCGCAGAGATGTTCATCGCCCTCCAATATTCTCGAATGTAAAATTATCTAATGCATCTAAATCCATCAAATCAAATTACAGAATATAAAACGGGATATTTATATGAGAGCTATCGAGCAATGTATGGAAATTTTAGATTGGGGAAAAAGCAATCCATTATTTTTATATGACCTATAAGACTTTCTTTAACATTCTTCGGAATTTCCGATTTGGGCCATTTTGTTGTATGATTTGTTCCCATTTTAAAGGTAACTTCATAATGATGTTCTGCTCTCTTTTTGCAAAAAACTCTAGTAGTCGATTTTCACAATCCAATATGTTTGTAACAGGCAAAAGGAATCGAAATAGGCCCATGGTTCATTTTGAGAATATGCATAGAATCACCTTCTGAGTCGATTTACGCATGTCCGCCCGTCCATGTATTTTTGTTTATCATTAAAGAAATTCATTAATGGAATCTTCGAAACCAAAGTTGGACATAATTGGCTGTTACAGTATCGGAACCATAAACACAAATTTTAACAGCTTGGCTTGCATTTTCGCCTTTGTCAAAGAAAAACTGTAAAATGTACCGAACTTTCTCTTTGTTCACATCCATTTTTAACACCCTGGAATTTACAATTGAATGCACCAAACAAAAATAGCAAAATAATTGTTTTACTGGAAAATGTCACCCATCCAACGAGCATAAATCTGAAATTGTTTGATCGATACGAGAAATCTATCAGCACAGTCATCTCCCAAAAAAAAAAAAAAAAAATGGATTTCTTTTTCCCCAACCTATCATGTTTCAGCCTCCGATCAATGGGACTAGGACTTTCAAAATGCCAAAACTTTAATACCTTTCGATTGTTCGATGATGCGAATATTCGACCGTACGAATGCATTATAAGGGTATACAAATTGTGTGAGGATTGTTTTCTCTTTATTATTTATACATGAAAAATGTTCTTATTTTTCATTCCAACCTAATATCACATATAATTCAAATAGTCTAATGAAGAACAGATGTCATTCGCAATAACATTAACACATGTTAGAATATTATTGGTGATATGAACGACAATTATTTATAATTTAATTTGTACAGAATATTTTGAAATTCATATCAAAATACGAATATGTCAATCAATTTGGTTTTGTGTATGTACGCATTTTAAAATAGGATAATATCGAAAATGTGAATTTTGAACCAGTGAGCGGAGCAGTATAGTCGGACGGGGCCGACCATACGATACCCTACACAATTACCACGGAACTCAAATTTTCTGCGGATGTTTATTCCTAGCCTGGACAATATTTCGTGATATTGGCATCCTCTTGCCCGATTAGAGGTAAAAAGCACCTCTTCCTCACACTGACATATTTTCCGAATATTACGAGTATTCAGTACAGCTATTGTCCAGATTCCCTTCATCGTGGGTTGTGTTGTTCGGCTTTCATTTGTGGTCTATATATCGACTCAAAAATAACACAAAAAATTAAGTTTTCGGTCCACTTCATTCCAAAATTATTATCTGATCATCACCGAAAATTATAGGCGTTGTCCTTGACCATAACTGGAACCTTATGAAACATTTCAAAGCGATCTGCTCTATAGTTCCGTGCTCTAGAGTGATAATGGGTTACTAAATAATATACGGATACGGAGATACCTGTAAATATTTAGGTGTAACTCCCACATCCGAGCACATACAACAATATAATTGGTCTTAATTTAAAGGTCAACCACTCCTCTTGGATATAATATCAACTTCTCGGGTCTATGTCATTCAGGGGTAAATATATACGCTATAGAATACAAATTTGGTCATTTTTCACTCAAAAGTCAGGGTCCATTTGACCCGCTAAATATTGACCAATCTTTATCAAAACAGGCATGCTTATTCTTTGGCCAGATCCCCTTCTCCATGCAAAATTTCACGATGTTCGGGCCATTATTGCGGTCTCTGGAGCGACCAGAAAAACCGACAAAAATTTAGTATTTGGTCCATTTCATCCCCTAAATATTAACCGATCTTTCCCAAAAACAATAGGGGTCTTCATTGGCCAGTACCCATTCTACATGCAAAATTTCGTGAAGATTGGTCCATAACTGTGGCCTGTATCGTGTTTACAAATTATAATGGACAGACGGACGGACGGACGGACACACATGTCTAGATCGACTCAGCTAGTCGAGATATGACGATCGGTATACTTAAAGGTGGGTCTAGGACCAATATTTCGCGGCGTTACAAACTTTTGGGGCTGCACAAAGCTATAATACCCTGACAACATAGTTGTGTAGGGTATAATAATTCAACTACCTCAAATATTACACGAGGATATAAACAAGTACACATGAACTCGCAATGTTAAAAACCCATATTACTTATATTAGACGAAAGGTAGAAGCTTGTTTTAAATTGATCTTTTTATTACATGAAATCAAACAAAATTACACGACGAGTCGATAGCGAATGCTAATTTTCAAATTTCATTGACACTCCATTAGAACATGAAAAATGAAATTAGATCCAATTCGGTTACAAAAGAGGGTACCATAATATGTGGGCTACCCGGAAGTTTGATGCAATATTGATAAATTGTAGTAAACCGAATTAAAATCCAAAATATTTAATTGCATCCAATTCGGTTGAAAGACATGTCCAAACTCCCCAAAATATTATACTCCTAAGAAGTGGATCAATATTGATCAGTTTCAGTTTTGATACCTAATGAGAGCTCAAAATGCCTAATTTTATGTATGTAAGTCGTCGAATTGTATAATATAATAGATATTCAGCCAGACATCAATTCAAAATGTAATTCTATGTATAGGAGGGCTAATGTATAAATATGTTTTTGTCCAATAATGAATACTAAAATATATATTATGAGAAGTACCTTTACCACTACCGTTCAATCACAACATTCGCTAAATGACTAGTTTTGCCTGGGAAACACGGGAATACATCTTCAAATACATCTTTCACGAACAATTTTCGTTAAATTTGGCCCGGAAATCCATAATGCGTTAATAAGGATCTAACGAGACCAATCCACGGTGACGCTTGCATACATTACCATGCATAGAGGATAGTGCATCATGGCCATACGAAATCATTGCTGGACTCTTGTTCTGGTAACCCAAGTCGAATTTTGTGAAAATTAACGACGAAAATATTCAAGTTTTTCAATTTTTTTGGGGCAATATTCCCCCTTTTCAAGAATTTTGATAATTTTCGAATTATGATTTCTTGAAATCCTTGCATTTTAGGTATATAGTATCTTCGGCAATATTACTGATAAAATATCGAGGAATGTTTTGGTATGCAACCCTTAACCGACTCATTGGAGGGGTCTTTTCGGTCCCCTTTTCTAGAAATGATTGAAAACTCATTCAAAACGAGGTTAAAGCTGCTCAGAATATTCCACAGAAATGTTTGCCATAATGTTTTACTATACTAATATTTTAAATAATGTTTTACTATAAGACTAAATCTCAAAAATCAGCCAAACGTCAAAAATCTTAAAAATCAAACCAGTAGGGAAAGTAGTAAAGTCGGACTGGGCCGACTGTATGATACCCTTCACCTCTGGGGATATTCTACATATGTATACTTACAGATGTCGTCTTTTCGAAGGAACATTGACATGAAATTGTAACGAACTTAAATACGCGGACGGACATGCATATTCTCAAAAGGAACCATGTGTCTATCTCGTTTCTTTTTGCCTTTTACAAACATATGCACAAAGACATAATACCACAGTGTGGTGAAGAGTATAAAAACTCATTTTAGGGCTAAAATCGTACTTAATACTATTTTTTACCCATTTTCCCCACATGATGTCGTTTTAGAAGGATAATATAAGGAACAGAAATATTCTCCATCAATTTTTAGCTTAAGTCACTGTACACAAGAAATCTGTATATATAATGTATATACCGAATATATAGTGAAACATTTTGAACAAACAAATTCTAAATGTTCTTGTATTTTTTTTAAACATTGAATTTTTTATTCAAAATGTATGACTATATATTCGGTATATACATTACATATACCAACGACGTAGCCAGAGGGATGGCCCTGGGGTTTCTAATCTTCACAGATATACATTTTATTACGCC